>NC_091162.1:31072030-31244530 GCF_040958095.1 Procambarus clarkii
CGGCCTGAGGCCAGACTTGACTTGTGAGAGTTTGGTCCACCAGGCTGTTGCTTGGAGCAGCCCGCAGGCCCACATACCCACCACAGCCTGGTTGGTTCGGCACTCCTTGAAGGAAACAATCGAGTTCCTCTTGAAGATGTCCACGGTTGTTCCTGTAATATTTCTGATGCTCGCTAGTAGGACGTTGAACAACCGTGGACCTCTGATGTTCATACAGTGTTCTCTGATTGTGCCCATGGCACCTCTGCTCTTCACTGGTTCTATTCTGCATTTTCTTCCATGTCGTTCACTCCACCTTGCCTTGAGGTTACCTTGAGGTGCTTCCGGGGCTTAGCGTCCCCGCGGCCCGGTCATCGACCAGGCCTCCTGGTTGCTGGACTGATCAACCAGGCTGTTGGACGCGTCTGCTCACAGCCTGACGTATGAGTCACAGCCTGGTTGATCAGGTATCCTTTGGAGGTGCTTATCCAGTTCTCTCTTGAACACTGTGAGGGGTCGGCCAGTTATGCCCCTTATGTGTAGTGGAAGCGTGTTGAACAGTCTCGGGCCTCTGATGTTGTTGAGTTCTCTCTCAGAGTACCAGTTGCACCTCTGTTTTTCAACGGGGGTATTCTGCACATCCTGCCATGTCTTCTGGTCTCATGTGATGTTATTTCTGTGTGCAGGTTTGAGACCAGTCCCTCTAATATTTTCCACGTGTAAATTATTATGTATCTCTCCCACCTGCGTTCAAGGGAGTACAGATTTAGGCTCTTTAGTCGGTCCCAATAGTTTAGGTGTTTTACTGAGTGGATTCTAGCAGTAAAGGATCTCTGCACGCTCTCCAGGTCAGCAATTTCTCCAGCTTTGAAAGGGGCTGTCATTGTGCAGCAGTACTCTACACTTTTCAAAACGCTTGTGCTCTAGAGAGCACAAGCGTTTTGAAAAGTGTCATCATCGGTATAGCATCTCTAGTGTGAAAAGTTCTTGTTATCCAACCTGTCATTTTTCTTGCAGTTGTGACGGATACTTTATTGTGTTCTTTAAAGGTAAGGTCTTCCGACATGAGTACACCCAGATCCTTTACATTGCCTTTACGTTCTATGTTATGATTTGCCTGAGTTTTGTACGTGGTTTCCGTTTTTATATTTTCATTTTTTCCATAGCGCATGAGCTGGAACTTATCTTCGTTAAACACCATATTATTTTCTGTAGCCCTGTTACGAACCCGGATCCAGCGTTGGAGCACGGAGCAGTGACGACCGCGCCATCTGTGGGTCAGCTCCCGAAACCCCCACCAAATGGACGACGACACCTGGTAAGGACAAGGTGTACTGGCCACGAGGGCCAGTTTCCAGCCCTGTTCAGCTCACCACGCAGCCGCTGCTGACCTCTGGTGAGGTGGTGCTCAGACGACAACGCCATCTAGGGAGTGGATACGCCGGGCGTTTGTGTCTGAGCCTGTAAGTGAGGTGCTTTAGTGTGTCCCTGTTATTGATGACGTGTCTGCTTACAGAGTCGACCTGGGACTGCTGTAAGGGAAGTTGAGTCAGTCTACCCAAGGCAGCCGTCCCCATACCTTGTGCTTTGCTGCAGCAGCTGTGAGTCGTCTCCCGGAGGAACACTGTGGTGTTACCCTGCCTGTGAAGCGGCAGTGAAGGATTTTCATTCCTGGGACCGACTGCTGGAGACGATTAACCACTGGGGTATTGTAGACAGGAGAGTGATCTGTGGTATCACACGAGGCTCCTGACTAGGGCGCTACCCTAGTATCGCTCGTGGAGTGGCCTGACCAGCGTTGCTGATCCGGAACCTGCCAGCTGTGTTGCTGGACTTGTGGTTGACGGCCTCCACGGTGGTGCCCCCAGTGGAACTGTGTTTTGGCTGGCCTGTGGCCGGGGTAGACTCAGCTTTTCAAAGGATTCGTTGTGAGGCCACGAAAGCACCGAAAGCATCCAGAGTCTTCAGGAGAAGACAATTGTGTAAATGATTCCCCTGTACAGTGTTAATACCCCTTCCCCCGTGTAATCTTTTTATATATTATTTATTGGTGATGGAAATAATTATAGTATTAAGTTCTTGACTTTATTTCCCTTCCCCTTTAAGTTACTTGCGTCACGGATCTCATCCCTTGAAAGCCACTACTGGCTTGGGGCCGGATACCCTTCCTCTAATAACATCAGAGTACGAACCCAGTTGCGACCCGAGAGGGCCGTAACATAATTGGCATCCCTAGCGGGATCCGTCCCCTTGTTAAGTATGTTTGACAGGGGTGGTGAAGTGGCGTGATCCCTGTAAATAATTCCCCCTGTGTGTGACGATTGGGACATTATACGTCCTGTGCGGTGCTCAGAGTGACTAAGTGCGATATTGTGCAGTGCGGTGCTCGCTGTGATTAAGCGATTGTGTAGTGCGGTGCTCGGCGTGATTCAGTGCAATATTGTAGAGCGAAGTGTTCGCTGTGATTCAGTGCAATATTGTGTAGTGTGGTGCCCGAAGTAATTATGTGCAATATTGGCAAGTGAGGTGCCAGGTGCGATAAAGTGCAATATTGGCGTAGAACAGTGCTCGGTGCGTTAAGTGCTAACGTGAAAGCGGTGTGTTAAGTGCTAGTTAAGTGTTCCGTCTGTGACAATGGCAGAAAAAGCTACCATCGATGATCTGGACGAGGTTCAGGCTTTTCTGAACAGAGAGGATTGTCTTGCCAGATTAAAATATCTGAGCAAACCGGAACTTGTGCTAGTGATCGCCTACCTGGAGATCAAGATCCGTGCCAGTGATTCCCGTGTGGAGATCTTGTCCAAGGTTCACCGGCATTTGAAGGCAGAGGAGAAACAGGAAGGCGAGGCTCCTAGTGTAAAGGAAGGTGAGGAAATAGCTTCCACTGAACAGGAAGGTAAGAACAGTGATGTCGAAAGTGATGAGAGTGAACTAAATATAAGTGTGCTCACTGTGAAGATGCGTGAACTAGAGATCCATCGTGAAATAGAATGGAAAAAGCTAGAAATCGCTAAAGAGAGAGAAGAAGAAGCGAGAAAGAGAGAAGACAAGAAATTAGAAATGGAAAGAGAGAGATTAGGAAAAGAATTAGAGATCAGGCGTTTAGAATTAGAACCAGAAAGAGAAAGAGAAGAGAAACGAGAAAGGGAAGAGCGAGAAAGAGAAGAGAGACGAGAGAGAGAAGAGCGAGAAAGGGAAGAGAAACAGCGAGAGAGAGAAGAAAAGGAAAGACAGAGACAACATGAACTAGAAGTATTACGATTAGGCGGTGGTCGGAGGCCAACAACGGAAACCAGTAGTTTCGATCCGGTAAGAAACATCAAAATGGTCCCCAAATTCCATGAGAAGGAAGTGTCAAAGTTCTTTGCAGCCTTCGAGAAAGTCGCTGCCTCTTTGGAGTGGCCAAGGGAGAATTGGGCCATCATGATACAGTCAGTCTTGACTGGGAAGGCCCAAATCGCCTACTCCACGTTATCCCTTGACGACTCCGGCGATTATGACAAGGTGAAGAAGGTTGTGCTCATGGCGTACCAATTGGTACCTGAGGCTTACAGGCAGAAGTTCAGGAACCTGAAAAAGACCTCAGAGCACACTTTCACCGAATTCGCCACTATTAAGGAGCGACTTTTCCAGGAATGGTGTGCTTCTCGGAAGGTGGAGACCAAAGAAGACCTCGAGCAGCTTATACTGCTAGAGGACTTCAAGGATTGTTTGTCTGGAGACCTGAAGATGTACTTAGAGGAACAGCAGGTAGAGACCTTGAGTGCGGCAGCCACCATGGCTGAGGAATACATCCTGACTCATAGGCCGTCTGCTAAGTACGTCCCAAGGCATTACCAACGCCGGTTTGACAAACCTCAGGACGAAGAAGAGACTCCCGTCCCACGAAGCGCTAAGAAGACGCCCCCAAGTAGCCCTCGAAGGACTAGTCCTAGCATTCCGAAACACCGGAGTCCGAGGAGGAATGTGGTGTGCTGGACTTGTGGGCAGAAAGGGCACTTAGCTGCTATGTGCCGAGGCAGAAGAGGTAGCGGCGCACGTAGGGAGGTGATGTTGATGAGCTGTGTGACACCACCAGCAGGAAGCCAGTCGACGACTATGCAGGAAGGACCAAGTTTGTTCGCCCCTCACACTTCAGGCGGGTATGTATCGAGTGATCATACTGGTAGATCAGTTGTAGTGCTCAGAGATAGTGGAGCAGCCCAGTCCCTGATCGTGAAGAACTCGTTACCCGAGCGAGTAAGTGTGGATGGGAGACCAGAGGTTGTCCTGGTTGGGTTTCCTAGGACGCAGTATATCGCCCCCTTAGTGCCGGTACATCTCGACTCGCCTTACTTCAGCGGCACATGTGCGTTGGCAGTAGTCGATACCCTCCCTGTGGCTGGGATTGACGTGGTACTAGCCAACGACTTGGTGACAGATTGGAGCATCGATCTTCCCAGAGTCACGGACGAGTCAGCCAGAACAGCAAGGTCTGAGGTAACGACGGGCCGTGGTAATGTCCAGGTAAAAACAGACCCGGATTTAAACATGTTTAATTTGTCCTCTCACCCGCAGATCGACAGTATTCTAACAGTGTCCCCTGATTCTTCTCCCGACGAGAAACATGCGGTTACGATAGCAGAGGTAACTGGGCAAGAAGAGAGGCCTTGTGTGCAGGCACCCACGGATACCAACGAGTCTGGAGCGAAGGCGGATGTGTACTTGCGGTATGGCAAGGTACAGCGTTCATTGAACCGGCCAGAGATTCCCCAGACGCCAGAGGTATGTGAGGTGTGTTCGAAAGGTCTAGTGCCCTCTTTGGTCCAAACCAGGCTAATGGATGTAGCCGGCTATGGACATAACAAGCTCATGAAACTTGTCCCCCTAAGGTAGCCAAATTTTTCTTAGCGGTGTTTTGTTGTATTCTTATGTGTGTCCTCAGTAAGGATCAGTGGACGACCCGAAGGATGATGGCTCCCTTGAACATCGAGAAGAGGTCCCAGGGATTGGAGACGTGCACAGTGAGTGTTGCAGTCGAAGAAGGAACCTGGAAAGTGATGGTTGATACAGGAGGTACGACATATGATAATATGAGTGACTGTTTCCGGCAGGTTGACACCCCCCGCGTGATTGCTGAGCCTCAATGCAGCGTTATACGGAACGTTGGTCGACCTGACGGTGGCAGAGCGAATGCCATCTTCAATGTACGAACAGCCCCGTTGGGACTAGGTGTGGACCTAGTAGAGGAGTATGTAGTAAGTACTGACTTGCCCACTGTCGCTGTCACTCTAAATTATCAGACCCCTGTATTCCAGGTTCCTGTCTCCCTGAAGGACTACAGGACCGGTACTAGAAATACCGTCTGGGACCAGCCATCATCGGTGCCCCGACATAGGGAAGTGTCGAGTCGCCCTAGATCGGGTCGATATCGATCCTTACTCGAGAGGTGTGAGATGATGCCCCTGCTTGGCATCGCAGTGGAAGTGTGGAAGACTACTTCAGACAGCTCATCGTCCTCCACCTGAAAATTTCCTTCATGCCAGAGTTGCCCAGTAGGACAGTTCTGTGAACGAGACAGCCTCGCCGTGCCAGTTTACAGTATAAGTGAGTCCATTTGGAGTTGTGTCCCCGTAATAATTTGGTTTGTGTTTTTCTTTCTAGAAACCCAAACCAAATTCTTTTTGGTGGGGAGGTGTTACGAACCCGGATCCAGCGTCCGAGCATGGAGCAGTGACGACCGCGCCATCTGTGGGTCAGCTCCCGAAACCCCCACCAAATGGACGACGACACCTGGTGAGGACAAGGTGTACTGGCCACGAGGGCCAGTTTCCAGCCCTGTTCAGCTCACCACACAGCCGCTGCTGACCTCTGGTGAGGTGGTGCTCAGACGACAACGCCATCTAGGGAGTGGATACGTCGGGCGTTTGTGTCTGAGCCTGTAAGTGAGGTGCTTTAGTGTGTCCCTGTTATTGATGACGTGTCTGCTTACAGAGTCGACCTGGGACTGCTGTAAGGGAAGTTGAGTCAGTCTACCCAAGGCAGCCATCCCCATACCTTGTGCTTTGCTGCAGCAGCTGTGAGTCGTCTCCCGGAGGAACACTGTGGTGTTACCCTGCCTGTGAAGCGGCAGTGAAGGATTGTCATTCCCAGGACCGACTGCTGGAGACGATTAACCACTGGGGTATTGTAGACAGGAGAGTGATCTGTGGTATCACACGAGGCTCCTGACTAGGGCGCTACCCTAGTATCGCTCGTGGAGTGGCCTGACCAGCGTTGCTGATCCAGAACCTGCCAGCTGTGTTGCTGGACTTGTGGTTGACGGCCTCCACGGCGGTGCCCCAGTGGAACTGTGTTTTGGCTGGCCTGTGGCCGGGGTAGACTCAGCTTCTCAAAGGATTCGTTGTGAGGCCACGAAAGCACCGAGAGCTTGGATCCAGAGTCTTCAGGAGAAGCGATTGTGTAAATGATTCCCCTGTACAGTGTTAATACCCCTCCCCCCGTGTAATCTTTTTATATATTATTTATTGGTGATGGAAATAATTATAGTATTAAGTTCTTGACTTTATTTCCCTTCCCCTTTAAGTTACTTGCGTCACGGATTTCATCCCTTGAAAGCCACTACTGGCTTGGGGCCGGATACCCTTCCTCTAATAACATCAGAGTACGAACCCAGTTGCGACCCGAGAGGGCCGTAACAAGCCCATAGAAAGACCTGATCTACATCTGACTGGAGGTTTGCTGTGTCCTCTATGTTGCCTACTCTCATGAAGATCCTAGTGTCATCTGCAAAGGATGATACAGTGGTATAGGTTGTTTTCTTGTCTATGTCTGATATGAGGATGAGAAAAAGTACTGGAGCAAGCACAGTACCCTGGGGGACTGAGCTCTTCACGGTTGATGGGCTGGATTTTATTTTGTTGACTATTACACATTGGGTTCTGTTGGTCAGGAAATTGTAGATCCATCTGCCTATTTTTCCGGTAATTCCTTTTGAACGCATTTTATGTGCAATAACACCATGGTCACATTTATCAAAAGCTTTTGCGAAATTTGTGTAAATTACATCAGCGTTTTGTTTGTCTTCCATAGCATCTAATGCCATATCATAGTGGTCCAGCAACTGCAACAGGCAAGAGCGCCCTGTTCTGAAACCATGTTGTCCGGGGTTATGAAGATGCTGTGATTCCATGTATTTTATGATCTTACTTCTTAGCACTTCTTAGCACTCCTTCAAAATTTTTTATAATGTGCGATGTTAGTGCTATCGGTCTGTAATTTTTTGCCTCTGCCTTATTTCCTCCTTTATGAAGTGGTGCTATCTCTGCTGTTTTTAGTATATCAGGAATAATGCCAGTATTCCTGGTGTATCCAAATTCCAAAGTATCTAGGCTTTGTCTCCACAGAATGTGGAGGGCTTGCGATAATGGTTTTTTACAGTTCTTGATGAATATGGAGTTCCAAGAATCCGGGCCTGGTTCAGAGTGCATAGGCATACTGTTTATGGCTTCTTCAAAATCCAGTGGGGATAGGGTGACGTCTGATATATGATTTGATGTTGGTATCATATCCATGAAAAATTCATTTGGGTTATCAATCTTTAGTGCGTTTAATGGCTCACTGAAAACAGAGGCGAACTGCTTCCTCAGTAGCTCGTTCATTTCTTTGTTGTCATCGGCCCCCTCCCCGCTCAGCTCGTTGTCGCCGTGTGGGGGCTTAGTGGGCGGCTGCCGGAGTGTGATGCTCCTTGGGACAGTCCTCTGTCCTTTTCTAGCCTTGTGCTCCTGCTGCCGTCCTCTCCAATTTTGCTGGGCATCTTTTCCTTTTCCTTCTGTTTCGTTTTTCTCCCCCCCCTTCTCCTATCTGCTTGCCGTTTCCTGCCGACCTTTTGCTCGTTCTGGTTTTTCCGTGGACTTCTTCTATTTTGACGCCCGGGTGCTTGGGAAGGCATACTCATGCACCCGTAGAACTGCAGTACCCGACGTCGCGAGCGAGGGGAACCTTTTATTGTCAATCCCCACTTCGTCACTGAACCCGATCTCGACGGACTGTCGGTTTCTTAAGGTGGCGTTTGTGGGGCGTATACTCACGACGCACCCCTAGGAGGCCCCGACAAGATCGGCGATAGCTTCTTGTTGGGTGTCCTGCCTCTAATTGTGGCTCCATGGTGGGTGTGGGGGCACATTCGTGAGTGAATTCTTCATTTCGTCAGGATGATAACCCCTGTTTCGGCTGCTTCTGCCTTACCTTCTCAGGCTCGTGGGGTGGGCGACCAAGCCCCCGAGTCGGTCCGTATTGGAAGACCGGGCTCTATAGCCTCCGCTGCATTGGGCCCCGACCTTGCTCCTCCTTTGGCCTCTCTGACTCCTTCCCCTGGCTCCCCTCCCTCCTCTGTGGTTGGGTCGAGCCCCAAGCCCCCAGTGGTGACTACCTCGTTCCCTGGCACGGCTCCTTCTCTAGTTGTAACTACTGCGCCTTTTAACCCCTCTCTCTCTGGGGGTTCTCACCGCCGTCCTCGTCACATCCGCCCTCGCTCGATTCCTTCCAGTTCTGCTACCTATCAAGCCTTGTTTGGTCCCGCTTCGTGGGCCAAATATTTTGATCTCCTCCCTCTTGATTCTGCGCCTCCTGACGATTTCTCCCTTCATCGACATCTCATTGATTCCGTGGATGCCTCCATTACTTTCAACCCCACTCGTCTCGGTACACGTGTCGTTGCTGCTCCTTCTCAGGATGCTGCTTCCCGCTTGGCTGCCTTATCCTGCCTTGGCGAGACCCCCGTTCGGGTCTCGAAGAACGCTCAGTTGAATGCCAGTGTTGGCACTATTTTGCTCCCGCCCCATGTTGCAACCGGTGTTCGGGACCTGCGCGACTGCCACGACGATATTCGCCATATCCTCGCTGCCCAGGGCCATTCTATTCTCCAGGTGGACACGTTTACTCGTCCCCCTCGTGGTAGTCGCCGTCAACCCCTCCGCGTTGTGAAGATTACCTTTGATGGTAGGACCCTTCCACCCTCTGTCATTCTTGCTGGTGCCAGGTGCTCTGTCCAGGAGTACATTCCTTCTCCTCGGCTCTGCAACAAGTGCTGGAGGTTTGGGCATGGTGCCCTCCGCTGCTCCGGGACTGTCTCTCTCTGTCCTTTGTGTGGTGGCGAAGGTCACTCTAAGTCGGAGTGCACTTCTCCCCAGGCTCGTTGCCTCAACTGCGGTGAGGCCCATCCTACCTTCTCCCGTGCGTGTGTCCATTACAAGCTTGAGGCAGCCGTCCTCAACCTGAAGCACCGGGAGCGTTTATCTTTTCCTGAGGCGAGGCGCCAGGTTCGCCGGCTCCCGCCTTATGCTAATATCTCTTATGCTCGCGTGTTGCGCTCTTCCTCTCCTCGTCCTTCCCGCCTTCCTCAGACTCACAACCGTTTCCGGGCCTTGGACCCTGATGCGCCCACTGCCCCCTCCTCTGTTCCTTTGGGTTCTCTCCTGAAGGATCCTCCTCCTGGTCCTCTGTCTGGGGTTCCCCTTCCTTCTACCCGGTCTGTCGTGTCTTCTGTGTCTTCTTCCTCGTCCCCGTCCGATCCTCCTTCCCATCCTCTTCCTCCATCTATTGGCTCTCCCCACCGCCTGTCGGTGCGGGCGGATGTCCATCGCTCTCCTAACGGCCGTCGTGTGTGCTCTCGTTCGGCTTCTCCTGTTGAGACACTGGAATCCGTTGCCCGGTACGTAGTTGCTGGGACACCGGTCTCTTTAAGTCAGAAGCGTAAGCCTGGCTCCTCTCCTTCCTCTTCCCCGGCGGGTAAGAAGGCTTCGCTTTCTTCCTCAGCTCCTCCTTCTGGCTCTGTTGCTCCTTCCCCTCCCGTTTCAGTGCTTGCGCCCCCTGTTCCTGCTATGGAGGTTTCTTTGGCCCCTGCTTCCCTTTCGGTTGCTGCTCTTGCTGGGGTGCGCTCCCCTTTTTCTACTCCCCCTCCTCCTGCTGCTGTCCTTGACGGCTCCTCTCCGTTGTCTCCTCCTCTTCCTCCTCCTCCTCCTCCTCCAGACCCTGCCCGCCCACCTCTGCTCTGTTCTCCCGTTTCCTTCCCTCCGTCTTTGCTCAGTTTACCCATGCCCCCTAACCCTGACTTTGGTGACCCTGATCCCGACCCTGATATTCTTTAATGTGCTCTGTTGCTCTTTCGCCTTTGTTTCTTCCTTGTTCTCTGTTTTTGTCCTTTCTCTTCTCGTCGTTGTCCATTCTTCAATGGAACGTTCGAGGTTATTACGCCAATTTCCTCAAACTCCAACTTCTGATTTCGAGGTTTTCGCCCCTTTGTGTCTGTCTCCAGGAGCCAATGCTTGGTGCTCGTCCTGGTCGTTTTCGTGGCTATTCCTTTCTCTCCCCCCCCCCCCAGCCATTGCTGGGGCTTCTAATTCTTCTGCTCTTTTGATTCGGGCTGATGTTCCCTTTGTTCCTTTACTTTTTCCTTCGCCTCTCCATTGTTCTGCTGCTCGTATCTTTGTGGGGAAATGGTACACAGTTTGTTCCATTTATCTCCCCCCGAGTGTCCCGCTCTCTCTTCCTGATTTGAAACACCTCCTGGACTCCTTGCCGGAGCCTGTGCTCCTGCTGGGTGACTTCAATTGTTGTCATTCTCTTTGGGGTGACGTTCTGACGAATACCCGGGGTCGCCTCCTTGAGCCGTTTCTCCTCTCTTCTTCCCTGTCTCTTCTGAATTCTGGTGAGCCCACTCATTTGGACTCTCGGACTCGCACCCTTTCTTGTCTTGATCGTTCTCTCTGCTCTTCTTCTCTTTACTTAGATTTCACGTGGCAGGTTCTTGATGACCTCCATGGAAGTGATCATTTCCCCATCCTTGTTTCCTTTTTCTCTTTTCGCCCTTCCCTCTCTTTCCCTAGGTGGCAGTTTGCTAAGGCAGACTGGACCCTATTTACCCTCAGTGCTGCTCTCCCTGACCTCTCCCTTCTGCCTCTCTCTTGCGCTCTCCTCCTTTTTCATGACACTGTCTTCAACGCTGCCCTCCGCTCTATTCCTCGCTCTTCCTCTCGGGGTCCACGGAAGTGCGTTCCCTGGTGGAATGCGGACTGTGCTCAGGCTGGCCGCTGTAAGCGTGCAGCCTGGAAGAGGCACCGCCGTAGGCAGACGACCGATTCTTTTCTTTTCTTTCGGAAAGCGAGTGCGGTGGCCCGTAGGGCCATCCGTACGGCTAAACGTGAATGTTGGGCATCTTATGTCTCAACAATTACGTCCGAGACCCCTCTGGCCCAGATCTGGAAGCGTATCCGCAAGATAGCGGGTAAGTTCGTTCCCGATGTTTCACCGGTCCTTCACCTCCATGATACTCTTGTGGCGGACCCGTTGCAGGTCGCTTCCGAACTGGGTTCCCACTTTTCTTCTGTTAGCTCTGGTCTTCATCTTCCCCAATCTTTCCTTCTTCGTAAACCTGTCCTTGAGTCTCGTCCTTTAGATTTCTGCACTCATCTTCAGCTTCCCTATAATGATCCCTTCTCTCTCTCTGAACTTCGTTCTGCCCTGGCCCTCTGCGGTTCTACGGCGGCGGGCTCCGATGGTATTCATTATGAGATGCTTCGCCATCTCCCTCCGAGCACGTCTCAGTATTTACTGAGTCTGTATAATCGGATCTGGGAGTCGTCGTCAGTCCCTGAGGACTGGCTCGATGCCATTGTCCTCCCTGTTCGCAAACCGGGGTCTCTGGGTACTTCCCCTAAGGACTTTCGCCCTATTGCTCTCACAAGTTGTGTCTGCAAACTCTTTGAACATATGGTTAACGTTCGTCTGATGTGGTTCCTGGAACACCATCACCTCCTCTCCCTTCTCAATTTGGTTTCCGCAAGTGCCGCAGCACGACAGATGTCCTGGTGAACTTGGAGGTCTATATTCGTACTGCTTTTGCTGCGAAGACCTCCGTTGTTGCGGTCCTTTTTGACCTAGAAAAGGCTTACGACACCACTTGGCGTTATCATATCCTATCTCAACTTCATTCTTTTGGCCTTCGTGGTCATCTCCCTCTCTTTCTCCGCAGCTTCCTCTCTCGTCGTTCCTTTCGGGTGCGCCTTGGTACCGCTCTCTCTCCCTCTTTTCAGCAATACGAAGGTGTGCCCCAGGGTAGTGTTCTGAGCACTACTCTTTTTCTTGTTGCCCTCAATGGTCTTCTTTCCTCTCTTCCTTCTGGTGTCTTCTCCGCTCTCTATGTCGATGATCTTACCCTTTGTTGTCAGGGTGATGATTCGCCTCTCCTTCAACGCCGGCTTCAACTTGCAATTGATGCCGTGTCGTCTTGGGCCACAGGTCATGGCTTCAAGTTCTCTACTTCTAAGACTTGTGCCATGACTTTTACGCGGAAACGGGTTGTTCTTCGTCCCTCTTTGTCACTTTATGGTCATCCCCTTGAATACAAAGATTCCGCGAAGCTTTTGGGGTTTTTCCTTGACACTCGTTTGTCTTGGTCTCCCCATATCTCTTACCTCCGTGTTGAGTGCTCTAAGGCCCTTACCCTCCTTCGGGTCTTGTCCCATACTTCTTGGGGGGCAGATAGGCGCACTCTCCTTGCTTTACATTCCTCTCTCGTCCTGTCTAAGCTCGATTATGGTTGCCCTGCTTACTCGTCTGCTTCTCCTTCTACTCTTCGCCGTCTTGATGCTTTGCACCATACTGGGTTGCGCCTCAGTTCTGGTGCCTTTCGTTCGACTCCCATCCTTAGCTTGTATGTTGACACTGGCTTCCTGTCTCTCCAGGACCCCCGTGATCGCTACTGTCTTCGCTATCTTGCGCGGTCCTTGCAACATCCTTCCTCTCGCCTCTGTCGTGCTTTAACTTTTATCCCTCCTGCGGTTCCTGTTCCTCTTCACCACCTCCCTCTTTCTGTCCGGTTATCTCGCCTACAGGATTCTCTCTCCGTTCGTATTTCTGATGTTTCTCCTCGTGTTGTTCCTTCTTTGCCCCCGTGGAGCAAAGAAGGAACTCTTCCGCGGTTTTGTACTTCCTTGACCCGTATCACTAAAGCTTTTACCCCTCCTACGGTTCTAAAACGCCTTTTCCTCGAGCACTTTTCTTCTCACTCCCACTCCGTTTCTGTCTTCACCGATGGGTCTAAGTCAGCGGACGGTGTTGGCTACTCTGTTGTTTTTCCTGATCGCACTTATATGTGTCGCTTGCCTCCGGAGACTAGCATCTTTACTGCAGAACTTTATGCTATTCTCTATGCTCTTCGTCTCCTGCTTTCTCGTTGTCAGTCTTCCTTTGTGGTTGTTGTTGACTCTCGTAGTGCCCTCATGGCTCTCGGGTCCTTTAATCCGGTTCATCCAGTAGTTGTCGAGATCCAGCATTGGCTGTTTCTCGTTCACAGTAAATTTAAGTCGGTTGAGTTTTGTTGGGTTCCCAGCCATATTGGTGTGTCTTTAAATGAGCGTGCGGATGCTGCCGCTAAGGAAGCTGTCCGCTCTTGTCCCATCTCTCGTAAAGGCATTCCGTATTCCGACTTTTACCCAGTTATCCATTCCTCAGTCCTTACCCGTTGGCAGGCTTCTTGGTTGTCTGTTACTGGTAACAAGCTACGTACTCTTAAATGTTGTGTTTCCTCGTGGCCGTCCTCCTTCCACCGTAACTGGCGGTGGGAAACAGCTCAGGCGAGGTTGCGTATTGGCCATACTCGCTTAACCCATGGTCACTTGATGGAGCGCCGCCCTGCTCCTTATTGTCCTAGTTGCATTGTCCCTCTTACGGTCGTGCATGTCCTTCTTGAATGTCCTGACTTCCAGGACGAGCGTGTGTCTTGCTTTCCGACCGCCCCTCGCGGTCGCCTGTCCCTCGATAGAATTCTTGGTGACTCGGATACTTTTGATATCGTTCGCCTTATGCGTTTTTGTTCTCGTATTGGCATCCTTGGTGATATTTAGCGCCCTCTGATTATTTTGCGTATTTGATGGTGCTACATAGCCTTCCCGGTTTGGTGCCTTCTTTTGATAATTACCTACTTACCTTGTTGTCATCGGTGAAAGTTCCATCTCCCTTTCGCAGGGGCCCGATACTAGATGTGGTTTTTGATCTTGATTTTGCATAGGAGAAAAAATATTTCGGATTTCTCTCTATTTCACTGATGGCCTTTTCTTCTCTTTGCCTCTCCTGGGTTTTGTATGATTCTTGTAGCTTGCATTCAATTGTTTCTATTTCTTTACCTAACCTTCTTCGCTGTTCTTGAGATAGGGTGCGACTCTCAAGTTGTTCCGCGATTCGTTTTCTTCGTCAGAAACATCTCCAGTACGATATTTTTTACTGTGCAGTTTTGGGACCTGTCCCTCCAGTATTTTCCATGTGTATATTATTTGGTATCTCTCTCGTCTCCTTTCTAGTGAGTACATTTGGAGAGCTTTGAGACGATCCCAATAATTTAGATGCTTTATCTCGTCTATGCGTGCCGTATATGTTCTCTGTATTCCCTCAATTTCAGTAATCTCTCCTGCTCTGAAGGGGGAAGTGAGTACTGAGCAGTACTCAAGACGGGACAACACAAGTGGTTTAAAGAGTACAACCATTGTGATGGGATCACTGGACTTGAAGGTTCTCGTAATCCATCCTATCATTTGTCTGGCTGACGCAATACTTGCTTGGTTATGCTCCCTAAACGTTAGATTGTCTGGCATCATTATTCCCAAATCCATGACATGCTGTTTTCCTACTATGGGCAGATTCGATTGTGTTTTGTACCCTGTATTATGTTTAAGATCCTCACTTTTGCCGTATCTGAGTACCTGGAATTTATCACCGTTAAACATCATGTTATTTTCTGATGCCCAATCGAAAACTTTGTTAATATCTGTTTGTAGTTTATCAATGTCTTCAGCAGAGGTAATTTTCATGCTGATTTTTGTATCATCTGCAAAGGATGACACGAAGCTGTGACTTGTGTTTTTGTTTTTGTCTGATATGAGAATAAGGAACAGCAGTGGTGCAAGGACTGTACCTTGAGGTACAGAGCTTTTAACTGCGCTCGGACTCAATTTTACTTGATTGACCGTTACTCTTTGTGTTCTGTTCGACAGGAAATTGAGTATCCAGCGTCCTACTTTACCAGTTATAACCATTGACCTCATTTTGTGTGCAATCACTCCATGGTCACATTTGTCGAATGCCATTGCAAAATCTATGTATACGACATCTGCATTATGTTTCTGGGGGGAGCCCCGTCGGGTCCCCGGAGCTTTCCCGGCTGTTATGCTAATGTCAGACTTTGGCATCAGTCATGTGTATGGAGGTCTAGGGCCTACCGCGGGACCATGGCCAGAACCTGGCCCCCCTCAGAGAGGCAAGGGAAGCAATGACCTATTGAAACCCCCGTGTGGTAGGAAGCATTCTATGTCTGCCATCGACCGGGTCAAGCATCCAGAAAGGTAAGCATTCCAAAACAAACCCCTATTCTGTTGAAAATTGCTACCTAAAGCCGAACTAGTGGATAGAACTTCAACAGAAAACAAGAAAACTAGTATGACGTCATACGTCACCGCCCCGCTGTCTGCGCAGCTCCCCCCTCCCCGGGAGGGGGAAGGGGGAGCCCCAGACCTCCCACGCCGGCTATCCACCCATCAAATAAATATAAATAAATATAAATATAAATATGTTTATTCAGGTGAGGTACATACATACAAGTGATGTTACATTAATGGATTGATATATAGATAGAGCTAGTATATACAATGCCTAAAGCCACTATTACGCAATGCGTTTCGGGCAAGAAAAACATTAATATCTAGAACTTAATACTAATTGAGCATAAAGAATAAAAAGTGTTGAGAACAAATACAAATAAAGATAAAAAAAAGGGGAACATGACTGAAAAAGCAGCACAAACACAATAGGTTGACAGTGTTGATTAAAAAAAAAAATAAATAACAGACATGGGTTGACAATAGAGGAGTGAGGTAGGTTACAGGGAATTTATTAGGTAGTGCTTAGTTTTTATCTTAAACTGGTTGAGAGAGGTACAGTCTTTAACATGGTTGGGAAGGTCATTTCACATTCTGGGTCCCTTGATTTGTAGAGCATTTCTAGTTTGATTAAGTCGTACTCTAGGAATATCAAAACTGTATTTATTTCTGGTGTGGTGCTCATGGGTTCTGTTACAACCTTCAATGAAGCTTTTGAGGTCAGGATTAGCATTACAGTTCAGCGTTTTATATATGTATAATACACAAGAGAGAATGTGCAGTGACTTAATATCTAACATATTCAGAGATTTGAGTAAGGGTACCGAGTGATGTCTGGGGCCAGAGTTGGATATTGTCCTAATAGCAGCTTTGTGTTGGGTAATAAGAGGACGTAAATGATTTTGGGTAGTAGAACCCCAAGCACAAATACCATAGTTGAGGTATGGATAGATGAGGGAGTAATAGAGAGTAACCAGGGCAGGGCGGGGTACATAATATCTGATCTTAGAAAGAATGCCAACAGTTTTTGAAACTTTTTTTGATATATTTAGAATGT
Organism: Procambarus clarkii; assembly: GCF_040958095.1. Lineage (NCBI taxonomy): Eukaryota > Metazoa > Arthropoda > Malacostraca > Decapoda > Cambaridae > Procambarus > Procambarus clarkii. The sequence continues at coordinate 31,088,474 of NC_091162.1, forward strand.
GACCCTGGAAATTCAGCTTGTGGTCGATGAGAACGCCAAGGCATTTGCCATCTAATTTGTTACAAATTTGGGTATTGTTTATTTTGAGATTTATTTGATTAGAGGATTTATTGCCAAACAGAATATAAAACGTTTTGTCAATGTTAAGGGTGAGTTTGTTGGCAGTTAGCCAAAGATGGACTTTCTCTAGCTCAGTATTTACTGTGGCAGTTAGAGCAAGGGGGTCAGGACTGGAGTAAATGAAGGTTGTGTCGTCAGCAAATAGAATTGGTTTGAGGTGTTGGGAGGCATTTGGAAGGTCATTAATGTAGATGAGAAAGAGGAGAGGGCCAAGTATGCTGCCCTGAGGAACAAAAATGTTGATGGGTAGGGTGGGAGAAATAGTATTATTCACAGAAACATACTGGAGCCTGTCAGTAAGATAAGATTTGAGGTATTGCAGGGAGTGTCCTCTGACTCCATAATGATGTAATTTAAGAGGAAGGTTTTGATGGTTGACAGTGTCAAAAGCCTTACGCAGGTCCACAAATAACCCAACAGGAAACTCCTTTTTATCAAGAGCTGCGTGAATTAAGTTAATCATACTAATAAGTGCATCGTTAGTGCTTTTTTTGGGTCTGAAGCCATATTGACAAGAGCTAAGTATATTGTGTTTGGCTAGAAAAGAGTAAAGCTGCTTGTAGATTAGTTTTTCGAATATTTTTGACAAGTTAGGCAGGATTGATATAGGTCTGTAGTTGTTAACATCTGTGAGATCACCACATTTGTAGACAGGGGTTACTCTTGCTTTTTTTAGAATGTCAGGAAAGGTTTGGAGTTCAAGTGACTTGTTGAAGAGCAATGCAATAGCAGGGGCTAGAGATCTGGAGGCTTTTTTGTAAATTAAAGTTGGTATCTCCTCGAGGGCACTAGACTTGGTTTTAAGGGAAAGGATTATTTCATTGACATCAGTGGAACTAGTAGGCTTTAGGTACAGAGACTGTGGATAGTTACCTGTAAGATAGTCCTTAACATCAGTACAGGAAGATGGAATATCATTTGCAAGGGATGACCCAATGGAAGAGAAGAACCTATTGAACTCAATAGCAGAATCAGAGGCTGAAAGCTGACCAACGTTATTGGAAAGGAGTGTTGGTTTGTTATTTAAAATCTTCTTTGATCCCAATATTTGTGAAATTGTGCTTCAAGTTTTTTTAATGTTGCTCTTTATTTGGGTAAATTTATCTTCATAGTATTTAGTTTTGGCTCGTCTAATTATTTTAGATAGCAATAACGAGTAATTCTTTGAGAATTCTTTGGAGACTTGTCCTAGCCTATACTTCTTCTCAAGGTCGTGTTTTTTGTTAATGGATTTAAGTATTCCCTTTGTAAGCCAAGGATTGTTAAGTCTTTTGCTTGTGACTTGTTTTGTAAGCATAGGACAGTGGGTGTTATAAAGGCTAAGAGTTGTTTGTAGAAAAGATTCCACTGCTAGGTTGATGTCCCCTATGTTACCTAACTCGGACTCCCAGTTGACATTATCAGCAGCAGTTATAAAATTGTTTATAGCAGTTTCATTGTGCAGCCTAAAGCTTAACCCCCTTGTCTCTAGAGGTGGTTTGCTAATGTTAGTTAAGAGAAATGTAGGGTAATGGTCTGTAGTGCTATCGGTGATTATACCTGAAGTAAGCGGAGAGGTTATGTTGGTCCAGATGTGATCTAGAGTCGTAGCAGTACTATCAGTGATTCTAGTTGGTCTAGTGATTAAGGGTATGAGGAAGCAGGAATTCATACAGTTGAGGAAGCTAACAGCAGTAGGGTGTTCAGGCTCGCAGAGGTCAATATTAAAGTCCCCTGCGATAATTAGATGGTTTTTGTTCAATCTGTTATCTAGTATTAGATTTCTAAGGTTTGAGTTGAATTCAGACACATCAGTATTAGGAATTCTATAGACTGCACCCACAGACAGGACAGACTCGGCACCCTTGACTCTGAAACTGGCGAAGATATACTCCCTACAGCAGTCTCTAGTTGTAATTATTTTTAAGCATGTTAGTTCTTGGTGGTAGTAAAGAGCAGTACCACCACCTCTCTGCATTTGACGACAGTTGTGAATTGCCGAGTAGTTAGGCATGTTAAAGAGTTGAGTACTATCCTCTTTCAACCACGTTTCATTAAGTATAATAAAAGAGAATTTGTTGTCAATAGTTTCAATCAAGGCACTAACATCATCGAAGTGTTTACCTAGGGATCTAACGTTCAAGTTGATTACAGAGATATTGTGATTATCTGTTAATACATTGTTTACATCATGTGCTGTAAAATATCTGCAATTTTGATCATTGAAGTGATGATTGTCATAGATAGTGGATAAGAGGTTTAGTTCTGGGTCTATACTTGTCTGCATAAAAAGGCTGTTTGTAGGAAAACAAGGCAAGAATGGCAAATTACAAAATAGAAAACAAAGAAAAAAGTAGATTAAAAATTCTAAAGTAAAATAAACTTAATGGTAATTTTAAGTAAAAAGAAAAAAAACTTAATGGGAACTAGGAATGTAAAGAATTAACTAGAATAATTAATAACAATAGATGACCAAAAAAGTAAAAAAAACAATTATGAAATCTATAAGATGAAAAGCTTGCTTACTATACTATTATAAGTACACTATAGTTGAATACTAAAGTTACACTAAAACAAACTGAGGTAGTTTAAATAGAGATACACTCAGGAACACTGGATAGTGAAGTTAATACTAGAGGACACAGGCAAAGCCAGTGTACTATATGGAACATGGGAGTAAAAAGGAAAAAAGACAATAATAAAGATGACAATATTATTTTTTTTTTTTTTTTTAACTAAAGTTAAAACCTTTTGAAGGGAAAGGCAGAGCTAGAGTACACAAAGGTAGTTAAATGAGATTATAATTTGAATTCAGGCTATACAGAGATATATCTCTGTATAGCCTGAATACAGATATCCCACAGTCATTGAGGAAAGAATTAAGGTGAGCTTCTGTGGTTATTGAATAGGTTTTTCCAGTGTCAGTCCTCCTAGCTATAATTTTACCATCTCGCACAAAACAGTGTTTAATTGTAGGGGAATTTTTGCAGCAGCCACGCAGTTTAAAAAAGAGATTTTGCCTGCACCTGATCAGACATTCATTCACATAAACAGTGGATTTACTAGCAACTGCAGATGAGATAAGATCAGTTTTGCGGGAGCAGCTATCTAATTTTAAGCGAATTCGCCTATTATTAGTACCAGATGATTTGGTACCCACTCTATAAGCTGCTTTGATGTCATTTTTTTGGATCGAATAATTTAACTTATCCTGCAATACTTTGATCACGATGGCAGCACAGTCTTCACCATCAGTTTCTTGGGGAAAATCATGTGAAGAGATAATTACAGACTCAAGTAGTTTATGTTGGTCTGTCTCGTCTTGGGTAATAGTGTGTTGTTGTTGTAGGTTGTTCAGATGGTTCTCAAACTGTTGCAATATTTCTTCCTGTTTTTTAGTGGTTGCATCTGGATTAAAGTTTGCAACTGTGTTCTTGAGAATGCTTAAGTTCTTAATGCCATCAGTTCTTCGGCTGATGCTATAGGCACCGGTTATGTGCTCCGGCTCCAGTGGTTGTTTCAGCACTGTACCTAGAGTGTGCATGGTGTCTGTTTTCTAGGTGGTGTGTGAGCCGGGAGTGATTCTCCAGTACTCGGGCTGCATGCGCCTAGGGTTCCCTTCCCTAGGTGTCCTGTAAGTACTGCCCTTGGGGCTTGGGGCCGCCTTCCACAAGTTCCTTGGGTTCTGCCCCTGCTTGGCCGTTTACTGCTTGGTTTTCGGCCGCTCTTTGTGTGCTCGGGTGTTCTGTCTCCCTTGTTCGCCTTAGAGTAAAGGACAGTTTTTGCACCGGTGGGGCGCAGGGTACTGTGCAGCTTGTCTTTACCAATCATAGCGGTCGGCTCTGTTCCGCTTTGGTACGCTGTCCTCTTGCGGGGTTTTCTTTTTCTTTTTGTTTATTTGCCTGGTGGGGGGGGGGGGGGGTCTGCCTTCGTTCTTGCCCCTTGTGTCCCTTGTGTTCTGAGTATTTTCTGGTGGTACCCCCTGCTAGGTCCCCGTGAGTGTACACGTCCCGGGGGTTCAGCTCTTAGAAAGTTGTTTGGTAGCTTTGGGTGCCGGTTAGCAGTACCCTGCCTGGGATTACCTGAGCGCGAGTCCTCTTATAGAAAACGCTCGGGACCCTTGGAAACCCCTGGGGGCGCACGGGTCCGATGGATGTGACCCCAGAGTCCCCCCCTCGCTTCCAGCGAGTTTGAGGGTTGCCCTCACCCTTTGTCTCTGGGTGACTCGTTGTTTTGCCTCCGTCTGCTGCCTGTGGGGTCGGTGACACCTTCGACCCGGAGTCCTGCGAGTTTGGTTGCTCGTTGTGGCTCGGTTACCCAGTTGTGCTGACAAAGCGGGTGCGGGCAGCAGGGGCGTTGCACTTGAACCTTGGTGGTGGCAACGTTCTCGTGGTTTCCTCGCCGGGAGCCCCGGGGCTGCCCCGTTGTAGTTCGTTTTGGGACTTGGTTGCTTCGGTTCCATCCACGCCCCCTTGTCTTTCCCCTGGATCACCCTTCCTGCCTGCATCCGGTTCCTTACCGTCTGTAGGTTCGGGGCGGGGTTTTTGATGGTGTTGAGACTCGGGCAGTCTCGGGGAATTCCCCTTCCGGGGTAGTGACGGGGGCATTTGAGCCTGTTCCTCCAGCCGTGTTGTATGAGTCTGCCAGTGGGCTCCCTTCCTTAGTGTTTTCACGGCTGCCCCGGTTTTCTGGTACGGCCGGGGCTTTGGGGGAACGGCTCGGCCCCGGGGCCTGTCGTGTAGGTTCCCGGGGCTGACTTGGGGGGGCCTTGGCCCCGTTGGACCCCGTGGGGGTTTTTATCCCCCTCTAGGCGGGGCTTGTGGTTACGCGGAGTGGGGTCTTTCCTCCCCACTCGCCGTACGTGCTGTTGGGCGTCGGCCCCTCCCCGGGCTCGGTTCCTTGGCCTTTGAGTCGGTTGGTTCCATCCTGTGGGTGGATGTTTCCTCCCACCCTTTTTTGGGACGGTGTTTTCGTCATGTTTCCCCGTTCGATGGGGTTCTACGTGCCTTCTGATGTCGGGTGCGCCTGCGCCTTTGTGTGCCTTCGGGACTAGTGTTGGCTTCTGTGTTCTCGAGGGTTCGGGAAGGTTTTTCACTACTTCCCGTATTATTGGAACGTCTGTCGGCTCCTCGTCCTTGTCGCCATTTTGGGCTACTTGTGGCCCGATTGGGCTACTTGTGAGCCGGTTGGGCTACTTGTAGCTCTGTTGGGCTACTTGTCACAAGTTCAAGTTCAAGTTCAAGTATGTTTATTGAGACAAGAAAAAAATACATCTCAAAGGGATAGAGTAGCTTAGGCTATTTCTACCCCCCTCTACTTCAAGTCCCTCAAGGGGCGCACAAATTCAGTGAGTACAGATACACAAATCACAATACAACATTTAACATTGCATATTAATATAGTAAGTGTTGCAATCATTGGGGCAAAATTCTTGTAGTTCCTAAGTATTCTGTCTATCATATCATTATCACACATCCAAACAATTTGAAGTGGTACACTACTTATTTCCTTATTTCTATGGTTATCCATAATTTGACACTTTAATACATAATGGTCTTCCAAGTTCAAGTAGGTTTATTGAGACAAGTTAAAAAAAAAAAAAAAAAAAAAAAAAAAAACTCAAAGATTAGCTTAGGCTATTTCTACCCCTTCCCATACTTCAAGTCCCTCAAGAGGCGCACAAATTCAGTGAGTACAAATACAAGAATCCCATGTAACATATCAGGTTAATATAGTACTATCTAAGAGTATAATAGTGTACATCCACCGCACTAGATTTTAACCCATTAACGCTCCAAGATAATATTCTCACTCTACTTTCATCCATGATTTAATAAAACTACCTTTGCCCTGTCTGTCACATTCCATGAGATACGAGATTTTCTCAGACAGACTCTCCCAACACTGTAACATTTTTGCTTTCTCCTCATTTGCACAACAGCTACTAGCATCAAAGGTGATCTTATTCATATATAATTTCTTTCTTATTTCTCTATGCCGTTTTACTTTAACCTTTGTTTCAACATTTGTCACTACAGAAGGTTGAACGCTAACACTACTAGAAAGTTCATTTTCCTGACTATCCTCTATCATCAATACGTCATGTTCTTCCTTACTTTCTTCAACGCACATTTCACGTCCTGTTTCACTTTCCACTTCACGTCCTATTTCACTTTCCATTTCACGTCCTGTTTGACTTTCCATTTCACGTCCTGTTTGGCTTTCCATTTCACGTCCTGTTTGGCTTTCCATTTCACGTCCTGTTTGGCTTTCCATTTCACGTCCTGTTTCACTTTCTATTTCACGTCCTGTTTCACTTTCCATTTCACGTCCTGTTTCACTTTCCACTTCACGTCCTGTTTCACCACCATCTTCACCCCGTCTACCCCCCATAGTTAATTTTTCTAATGCCTCAATCCTCTTTTCTAGTTTTTTTAGATATTCCAATATTTGAGTACCAACCTCAGAGTTCACTATATTGACCTGAACCTTGTTTCCACAAGGTTTAATTTTTTCAGCTGCATTTCCTACTTTCCCTAGGCTCGCCTTAATTGTCTCTGTTCCTTTCTCCCACACATTGTTCATAGGCGCTGTCATTGGCTTCCAACTGTTTCCTCCATGTTCCTGCTGCACAATCTTTCCTTCCTTCGAGGATACATCTATCCTGCTTGTAGCACCCGTCCTCGAGTCTCTCAGATGAGGCTTCATGCGACATAGATAGGAACCAGCATTGTGGCTTCCTCGACAATTGCAACAAGATGGGACGATTTTTTCACCGTTTTTAATCTTGACTCTACACTCTCGAGAGTCGTGTTTCTTACCACAGTACCGACACCTGGAGTCAAACTGGCATTTCCAAGCCATATGTCCCCAACGAGAACACTTCATGCATAATATGGGCTCCTCAATGTATTTTACAACTTTCCTGTAGCCTAGTCCTTGCACAAAAATTCTTTCTGGAGCCTCACCCTTTACCAAGGCAACAACCTGGCTTTGTTTTTCACCACGAACACTGTTCCTCTTTGCCCAAACAACACTATCATTGTTGAGCAATAGATAATCAGGATCCAAATAAGTTGGATACTTAAACACTATGACCTTGGTGTACATCATACCTTTTTCCGGAGTAACCATCACAATATTCTCAAACCCATCCTTCGTTAGGTGTTCCACGGCCTCTTCTGTCCCAACTGTTATATAGGGCCGGTGAAGACCCTCCTTGAATAGTGGTTCATATTCAAAAAACTCCTTAGCCAAACGAACCGTCCACTCCAGCTTTTGATGGAAATTCAGTTGACATGCTGTAGGGAACAACAGCCTCTTCCTTCCATTAGTCTGCATCTCCCGCGTCCTGCTGAGCATGTCTTCATTTTTTGGTCTCTTTGTTATTTCCTCCTCACTGTCTTCGTCTCGCTGTCTTTGAATATTTCTCCGTTTATATCTGTTTACTACTGCTTGATACGGCCTAGTATCATCCTGTCTGCCATCCCCACTGTCACACTCTCCAGGCCCAGTACAGGATCTTCCATCACCTAGGCAGACCGCCTCAGCCATTTCCTCGATACACAAAGGCACTGTATCACTGCAACAGTCGAGAACAAATTCACAACATCTAGCTGCAGCAGCCACGTGCAAACACGAAGATGCGGAGCAACACGTCCTCCTCGCATCATGCAGCAGACCGCACTGTACTTGTCACCCTGTTGGGCTACTTGTTGTCCTGTTGGGGTACTTGTCACCCTGTTTATTTTATTTTATTTTATTTATATATATACAAGAAGGTACATTGGGTTTGTGAGAATACATTGGATAGTACAGTATTTACATTCTTGTAAAGCCACTAGTACGCACAGCGTTTCGGGCAGGTCCTTAATCTAGCAGATAATTTTAAGTAGGTAATTTCAATCAGAATTGATAAATGATAAAGATACATTACAAGAGAAAAATGAGATGAGAGAGATAAGTAGGTATATTAAAGCACATTGTTATATTAAAGCTCTGATTGATTACATTGACAGCTTGATTAGTAATTTAAACAAGGTTAATAGACACCATACAGCAGATTGACAGCACATATAAGACAGCAATGATCACAATGGTAAAGATGTTCAGATTGGGTACATAAAGATTGGGAGACTGGGTAGCAAAAGATACAGATAAACAAGATTTATAAACACCATACAACAGATTGGCAGCACATATAAGAAAACAGCAATGATCACAATGGTAAAGATGTTCAAATTGGGAACATAAAGTTGGGCTACTTGTCGCCCTGTTGGGCTACTTGTCGCCCTGTTGGGCTACTTGTCGCCCTGTTGGGCTACTTGTCGCCCGGTTGGGTTCCTTTTTGGGCTCTTTGCTTCTTTGGCCGGTTTTATTGTTCCTGCTTCCTCTTTTGGCTACTTTTCTAGTGCAGTAGTCCTCATTGGCGCCTTCCCGCAGAGAGGGTTATGCGGTTCGGCCAGCGTGTTATGCGCATGCGCCGTGGAGTTTGTTTTGGCTCCGGGGGTGTCCTGGTTCCCAGTTGTGGGGAGGACGCCGTGGTTTTCCCTGTGTCATGGGTGTGGGCCGCCTCCTTCGCCTCTACCTGCTCTCCTGCGGGTCCGGCAGAGTCCGGCTCTGGCGTCTTCACCTGGCAGTGCTCCCAGGTTCTTCTGGAGCACGGTTGAGTCGTGTCAAGTTCGTGCCACCGTTCGTCAGGTGAGTTTCTGCGGTCTGGCGTCTTTTGGCCGGGCGCGGTGTTGTTTATATACCTGTCTTTGTTTAGGTATATTTTTGTACGACTGAGACCGTTCGCACACTAGTGGCTGTCCCTTTTTCAACCCTTCCTGTCCCCCTCATGTGCATGTCCAACCCATGCTAGAGTCATTCAGGGGACCCACCTTTTTCATGTTGTGAGGTGTGGGGGTTGTAGGGTTGGTTCTGTACTCACCTGGTAAGGCTCCTGGCTGTGCTTGCAGGGTTTGAGCTCTGGCTCTTGGGTCCCGCCTATCTGGTAGAACACTTGAATAGTACCAGCAGTGGAGTGCAGTGGTGCTATTGGCACAATTGAGGAACACTGTATTACCATCAGAGGTCTGTGCTTGTTACACGACCTACTTGCGAGCATAAGCCTTCTTGCTGGTTCGTCCGTGGACTTCCAGGGCACACTAGCCTCTTTTTGTATAGCAGTTCCGGCCCATCCTGGTTGTGGGGGTATGTGGGCCGGTGGGCCGCTCCTAGCAGCTGCCTGGTGGGCTACCCTCTGGCCGGTCTAGCCTGGCCTTGGGCCGGGCTTGGGGTGTAAAAGAGCTCCCAGTACTCCATCCAGCAGGTATTGAGCTGGGTTTCTCCGCCGTCGGTCGCCTGGTGCAGGTTTCTGGGCCTGCTGGGATTTGTCGTGTCTCCGTTGGCCCTGTCTGGGGTCTGCCTGCTCAGTTTCTCTGCCTTTGCCTAAGGGAGTTGCTATTTACATGTTGCATGTTGTGGTGGTCCTGTTGCTGCTGCTGCACGTGTGCATTGGTATTGTGTTTCACGGTGGCGTGTCCTTGTTCCTGTGTCCGGTTGTGGTGTGGCACTTTGCTGCTGTTTTGTGCCTGGGGATTGCGTGGGGGTTTTCTGTCCCTGCCTGATTGTCCACCCCTGGTTGCTTTCCTGGGGTTTTTGTGCTTCTGCTCTTTCTTCCTGCCTCCTCTGCAGCAGGGGTGTTCTGCGTGTGTTCTTGGGTGTTTTTCAGCCTGTGTCCTGTGATGTGCTTCTTTGTCTCGGTCTATTGCAGTTGTTCGTACCCCTTGGTTCGGGTACTGTTCTGGCGGAAACCCTTCCGCTTTCTTTGGTTTCCTAGCTTGCCCTGCCGTTTTTTTTTTTTTTTTTTTTTTTGGGGGGGGGGGGGGGGGGGTTCTTGCGATGTCTCGCGTCGGACCCGTCATTTCTGAACTCCTGGCGGACTTGCATGCTTTGGGGAGTTTTTCTGTTCGGCAGACGTTCCATCTCCTTGTGCCGCCTGGGTTTCGGTGGTCGCGCCCGAGATCTTCCCGCGGCTCCGCCTTTTCCTGGGTTAGGAGGGGCCTTGTCGGGGCTTCCTATGTTCTGCCTCGCGTTCTCGCCTCTGGTTGGTGGTCGGGTGGCTTCGTGGTAGGTGTCCCACCTGCGTGCTTCTCTTGGCGGCAGTATGGGGTATTTTGGCGGTCCTTCCTTTTCCTGTCCCTTCTTAGGTGGTTACTCTTGTTAGCTTGGTTTACTCTCGGCTTGGTTTTCTGGTGGGGGTTGGGGGCCGTCGTCTTGCCACATACTGTCGCCTCTTTTCGTGCGGCGCTGGCGGAGCCGCTTCAGCTTGCTTTCGGTCTTGGTGTTGCTTCTGCACCGTTAGTAAGCTGTCTTGTGCGTCGTTTCACCTCCGGCCTGTTCGTGCGCCACTTGCACCATCCTGGTCTCTGGTCAGCATGCTCTGTCTTCTCCTCGGTTGGTAGTGCCCCTTCGGTTCCGGTGTGTTTTTCCGTTGGCTCTTTCTTTTTGGCCTTTGCCTCTGGGGGTCGAGTCGCTGAGTTTTCTTGCTCCTTCGGTTTTAGCGTTTTGGTTGTTCGGTGGCAGCTGTCTCCATCTTTTCTGGCTCGGGGTGGGGCTGCTGCGTTCTGGAGGGGTCCAGGGTTTGTTGGTGCTTCTTTGGTCGGGCTGGGGGTGTGTCGTGTTTTGTGTTCAGTGGCGGCCCTCCGCTGTTTGCGTGCCACGGCGTTTGGGTCCGGAGCGCGTTTTGCGTTGATCCGATTCTGTTCTTCCCGGTTCGCGGGTGATGGTGTCCGGCCGGGTGGTCAGCCGTGTTCTTGCGGCTAAGCTGCCTGTGTTCTTCCCTCATGCCTGTGGTGTTCGTGGCTTCGCTGCTCTCGCTGCCGTCTGGGCGACGTGGCCTTGCGGTCTTTCGGGCATGGATTTTTGGTGTTCGTGCGAGGGCCTTGCTGCTCGTTGTTCTCATGTTGTTCCCGGGACTTTTCGGGGCTGTGGCGCCTTGGGTTGGCGTTTGCTACCGTTATTAATGTCTCGCTTCCGTGGGGGGTGCGTGGTGTCCGCCTCCCGGTTCTGTCCCTTTGACCTTCCTCTGTGGGTAGTTAGCTCTGGGAGCCGACGGGGCTCCCCCCAGAAAACCAGCGTTGAATGTAATGAAACGCCATTTTCTGGGTGAGACCTGGAGGCTCCCCGGCAACCCTCCCTCCCTCTGGTCAGTGGTTTTTCGCGTGTTTTGACATCCAGCCTCAGAACTGATGGGTGGATAGTCGGCGTGGGAGGTCTAGGGCTCCCCCTTCCCCCTCCCGGGGAGGGGGGAGCTGCGCAGACAGCGGTGACGTATGACGTCATAATAGTTTCCTTGTTTTCTATTGAAGAGTTCTATCCACTAGTTCGGTTTTAGGTAGCAATTTTCACCAGAATAGGGGTTTGTTTTGGAATGCTTACCTTTCTGGATGCTTGACCCGGTCGATGGCAGACATAGAATGCTTCCTACCACACTGGGGTTTCTATAGGCCATTGCTCCCCTTGCCTCTCTGAGGGGGCCAGGTTCTGGCCATGGTCCCCAGTAGGCCCTAGAAGTCCATACACATGACTGATGCCAAAGTCTGACATTAGTATATCAGCCAGTAAAGCTCCGGGGAGCCTCCGGGTCTCACCCAGAAAATGGCGTTTCATTACATTCAACGCTGGTTTTTTCCTCTAATGCCTCAGTGATTTTGTCATAGTGGTCAAGTAGCTGTGAGAGGCATGATCTTCCTGCTCTAAATCCAAGTTGGCCTGGATTGTGGAGGTCATTGGTTTCCATGAATCTAGTGACCCGACTCCTGATCACTCTCTCAAATACTTTTATTATGTGGGACGTTAGTGCAACTGGTCTATAATTCTTTGCCAATGCTTTGCTACCACCCTTGTGTAGAGGGGCAATGTCTTCTGCTTTAAGCGCATCTGGTATCTCCCCTGTGTCCAAGCTCTTCCTCCACACAATACTGAGTGCCTGTGCTACTGGCACTTTGCATTTCTTTATAAATATTGAATTCCATGAGTCTGGACCCGGGGCTGAGTGCATGGGCATATTGTCAATTTCTCTTTCAAAATCTGTCACGCTCATGCTGATATCAGTTATATTTACAGGTGTTTGAGAATCATTCATAAAGAAATTGTCCGAATGTTCAACTTTCATGCTGAGTATTGGAGTGCTAAACCTGTCCTCATACTCATACATACTTCCAGGTACTCAGGTACGGTAAAAATGAGGACCTTAAACATAATACAGAGTACAAAACACAATCAAATGTACCCATAGTAGGAAAACAGCATGTAAAGGATTTGGGAATAATAATGTCTGACGACCTAACGTTTAAGGAGCATAACCAAGCAAATATTGCGACAGGCAGAAAAATGATAGGATGGATTATGAGAACTTTCAAATCCAGGGATCCCTTCACAATGGTTGTACTCTTTTTTTTTTTTTTTTTTTTTTGAGATATATACAAGAGTTGTTACATTCTTGTACAGCCACTAGTACGCGTAGCGTTTCGGGCAAGTCCTTAATCCTATGGTCCCTGGAATACGATCCCCTGCCGCGAAGAATCGTTTTTTCATCCAAGTACACATTTTACTGTTGCGTTAAACAGAGGCTACAGTTAAGGAATTGCACCCAGTAAATCCTCCCCGGCCAGGATACGAACCCATGACATAGCGCTCGCGGAACGCCAGGCGAGTGTCTTACCACTACACCACGGAGACTGCTAAAGTCACTTGTGTTGTCCCGTCTTGAGTACTGCTCAGTACTCACTTCCCCCTTCAGAGCAGGAGAGATTGCTGAAATAGAGGGAATACAGAGAACATATACGGCACGCATAGACGCAATAAAGCACCTAAATTATTGGGATCGTCTCAAAGCCCTCCAAATGTACTCACTAGAAAGAAGACGAGAGAGATATCAAATAATATACACCTGGAAGATACTGGAGGGCCAAGTACCAAATCTACACAGTAAAATAACAACGTACTGGAGTGAACGATATGGAAGAAAATGCAGAATAGAACCAGTGAAGAGCAGAGGTGCCATAGGCACAATCAGAGAACACTGTATAAACATCAGAGGTCCGCGGTTGTTCAACGTCCTCCCAGCAAGCATAAGAAATATTGCCGGAACAACCGTGGACATTTTCAAGAGGAAACTAGATATATTCCTCCAAGGAGTGCCGGACCAACCGGGCTGTGGTGGGTATGTGGGCCTGCGGGCCGCTCCAAGCAACAGCCTGGTGGACCAAGCTCTCACAAGTCAAGCCTGGCCTCGGGCCGGGCTTGGGGAGTAGAAGAACTCCCAGAACCCCATCAACCAGATATCAACCAGGTATACTGCTTTTTTAGGATTTCACTAATTTCTTTGTCATCTTCAGTGTATGAACCTTCACTAATACGAATAGGTCCAATACTGGCAGTGGTTTTCGCTTTTCATTTAGCATATGTGAAGAAATATTTTGTTTATTTATTTATTTATTGAATTGCTTTCTGTTCTTGTTGCCTTTCTTCAGTCTGATAGGAATGCATCAGTCTCTGTTCGATTTCTTCAATCTCCCTGTTTAAGTTATTTCTTCTTTGTATGGAGAGTCGTGTCTGCTTAAGCATTTCCGTTAATTTCTTCCTCCTTTTGTAATGTCGTCTGCGTTCTCTTTCTACATTGGACCTCTTTCTGGCTTTCCTCAAAGGAACAAGTTTCAGACAGACTTCATATGCTTCAGAAGTCAGTTTTTCTATTCCTTGTGTAGGATTTTTATTTCTTAGAACATTTTCCCATTGAATGTTTGTAAGTTCCCTGTTTATTTTCTCCCAGTCTATCCTTTTATTATTAAAATTGAATTTATTGAATAGCCCTTCTCGCTTGTTGTTTCTCTTGGGCCTACTACCGTTATTAATGTTAGTTTGCACTTCAATGAGTTTGTGGTCCGAGTACGTTTATTTATTTATTTATTTATTTATTTATTTATTTATTTATTTATTTATTTATTTATTTATTTATTTATTTATTTATGCATATACAAGAAGGTACATTGGGAATGTGAGGATACATAATATGGTAATTACAATCTTGTAAAGCCACTAGTACGCACAGCGTTTCGGCCAGGTCCTTAATCTAAGAAAATTTTAAGTAGGTAAATACTTGCAAAATTTATAAAAAAAAATGATAACAGTTACATGGCAAGAAAAAAAAAGATGAGAGAAAATTGTAGGTACAGTATATTAAAGCACATAGGTAGCTAAGATTGATTGCAATGACAGCTTGAATGGTAGTTGACAAAAATTGGTAGGCACAATACAACATATGGCTAGAACATAAAAGAAGGCAGCAATGAATACAATGATAAGGTTGTTTGGGTTAAATACATAAAAATTAGGAGATTGGGTAATACTAGGTACAGAGCAAATTTAAAGCTCAGTGTAGGAAACTAAAAAGATGAAATTAGGTACTTTTTGGTTTTGCTTTTAAATAAGGCAAAAGTTTTACAGTTTTTCAATTCACTAGGGAGTGAGTTCTATAGACTAGGTCCCTTAATTTGCATAGAGTGTTTACACAGATTAAGTTTGACCCTGGGGATATCAAAGAGATATTTATTTCTGGTGTGGTGATAATGGGTCCTATTACATAATAATAATAATAATAATAATTTTTATTTAGGTAAGGTACATACATAAAGAGATTTTACAAAGTTTGTTGGCTTTATAGATAGAGCTAGTACATACAATGCCTAAAGCCACTATTACGCAAAGCGTTTCGGGCAGGAAAAACATTAATGACTAAAGCTTAAAACTAATGGGTAAAAAGAATAAGATGTGTTGAGTACAAATAAAAATAGAGGTAAAAGAGGGGGGAACATTGTTGAAAAAGCTGTCCAGGGAGAATTTCAGAGCATGGTTTGCATTTAAGAACAGGGTTTTGTAAATGTAGTTGACACAAGAGAATGTGTGGAGGGAGTTAATATTTAGCAAGTTTAGGGATTTAAACAAGGGAGCTGAGTGTTGTCTGAAAGCAGATTTAGTTATTATTCTGATAGCAGGTTTTTGCTGGGTGATGATGGGCTTAAGGTGGTTTACAGTGGTAGACCCCCATGCACAGATACCATAATTAAGAGAGGGGTAGATTAGTGCATAATATAGTGAGAGGAGAGCAGAGTTAGGAACATAATATCTGATTTTGGAGAGTATACCAACTGTCTTAGAGACTTTCTTAGTTATGTGTTGAATGTGGGTGCTGAAGTTGAGTCTCTTGTCTAGGAATAGGCCAAGAAACTTGCCATCATTTTTGTTACTGATGTTAATGTTGTCTATCTGTAGCTGAATTGCATTTGATGATTTGCTTCCAAATAAGATGTAGTAAGTCTTTTCGAAGTTTAATGTTAGTTTGTTCGGTGACATCCATAAGTGGACTTTTTTTAATTTATTATTCACAACATTATTTAGTGTATGTGGGTTGTGGTCTTAATAGATAAGGGTAGTATCGTCAGCAAACAATATAGGTTTGAGAATATTAGAGACATTAGGCAGATCGTTTATATATATAAGAAATAGAAGAGGTCCTAAGATACTGCCCTGTGGCACTCCAACGGTAATTGGTAGAGTGGAAGAAGTTGTATCATTGATGGTTACATATTGGTGTCTGTCACTAAGATAGGATCGGATGTAGTCAAGTGCAAGGCCTCGGATTCCATAATGCTGGAGTTTAAGTAAGAGGTAGTTGTGATTAACAGTATCAAAGGCTTTTCTTAGGTCAATGAAGAGTCCAATCGGAAACTCATTTTTGTCAAGGGCTGAGTAGATTACGTCAAGGAGACTAATGATTGCATCGTTGGTGCTCTTTTGGGACCGGAAGCCAAACTGGCAGGGGCTGAGTATGTCGAATTTTACGAGGTAGGAATAGAGCTGTTTGTAAATAATTTTTTCAACATTTTTTGATAGAATGGGTAGATTTGATATTGGTCTATAATTGTTTATGTCCGCCGGATTGCCTCCTTTATGGACTGGCGTTACTCTTGCTTTTTTGAGGATATCAGGGAAGGTGTGACACTCTATAGATTTGTTGAACAGTAGGGCTATGGGTGGGGCAAGGGCATGGGAGGCTCTCTTGTATACAATGGACGGAATTTCACTGGTGTTCCCTGCCTTGGTTTTAGAGAGTGTATGATGGACACAACATCTGCCGGGCTGATTGGTGAAAGGAGAAGAGAGTTTGGATAGCTGCCTGAGAGATATGTGTTAATATGTCTGAGTTAATAGAGATAATAGAGAGATATGAGTTACAATACAATACAATACAATACAATTTTATTTAGGTAAGGTACATACATACAATAAATATTTACAAGGATTGTTTGACTTATAGGTATAGCTAGTACATACAATGCCTAAAGCCACTATTACGCAAAGCGTTTCGGGCATGATAAACTTAAATGACAAGCTTAATACTAATTGAGCATAATGAGTAGAATGAAAACAAGAAATGAAAACATAGATGAAAAAGCAGCACAAATACAATTATGTCGACAAACAGCGCTCTTTAAAGAAAAAAAAACAGACATTGGTTGACAATAGAAGGGTAAGGTAGGTTACATGGAATTTATTAGGTATAGCTTCGCTTTTAACTTAAACTGGTTGAGAGAGGTACAGTCTTTAACATGGTTGGGAAGGTCATTCCACATTCTGGGCCCCTTGATTTGTAGAGCATTTCTAGTCTGATTAAGTCGTACTCTAGGAATATCAAAACTGTATTTATTTCTGGTGTGATGCTCATGGGTTCTGATACAACCTTCTATGAAGCTTTTGATGAAGTTAATATGTCTACGAAGTGTCTGAGACAGTAATGTCTCTGATTAGCTCCTCATTGTTCGTGAATATCAGGTCCATCATGTTTTTGTTCCTAGTTGGTTCTGTAATCTGCTGACTGAGCGAGAATTTGTCACAGAATCTCAGTAGTTCTCTTACCTGTGGTTGGTTATTTCCAGGTTGACTTCCTGCTATAATGTTATTGTTTACTATTCTCCACTTTAAACTGGGTAGATTGAAGTCTCCAAGGAAGATTATGTCTGGTACTGGGTTTGCTAGGTTATCAAGGATATTCTCTATTTTGTGGGTCTGTTCAGGGAATTCCTCAACTGTTGCATCTGGAGGCTTGTATATTAAAATAATAAGTAGATTCATATTTTCTACCTTGATTCCAAGTACCTCTACCACCTCATTGGACGAGTTCAGCCCTGTGCATGCCAGCTCCTCTTTAATATACAGACCTACTCCTCCACTTGACCTAATTACTCTGTCACATCTATATAGATTATAGTTTGGAATCCAGATTTCACTATCCATGTGGTCTTTTGTGTGGGTTTCTGTAAATGCACCAAATATTGAGTTTGATTCTATTAGGAGGCCATTTATGAACTTAACTTTATTTCTTGATTTTGGTTTCAAGCCTTGTATGTTTGCAAATATGAATGATTTCCCACATTGCGTGTCACTTTTGGTGGGCTTTGGTAGTTCTCCCCCCTGATCTTTAACGTGCTGTGTTGCTCTTCCGCCTTTGTTTCTTCCTTGTTCCCTGTTGTTGTCCTTTCTCTTCTCGTCGATGTCTATTCTTCAATGGAACGTTCGTGGTTATTACGCCAATTTTCTCGAACTCCAAATTCTGATTTTGCGGTTTTTGCCCCTTTGTGTCTGTCTCCAGGAGCCGATGCATGGTGCTCTCATCCTGGTCGCTTTCGTGGCTATTCCTTTCTCTCCCCCCCCCCCCAGCTGTTGCTGGGCTCCTAATTCTTCTGCTCTCTTGATTCGCTCTGATGTTCCCTTTGTCCCCTTACTTTTTCCTTCGCCTCTCCATTGTTCTGCTGCTCGTATCTTTGTGGGGAAATAGCACACAGTTTGTTCCAATTATCTCCCCCCGAGTGTCCCGCTTTCTCTTCCTGATCTGAAACACCTACTGCACTCCTTGCTGGAGCCTGTGCTCCTGCTGGGTGATTTCAGTTGTCGTCATTCCCTTTTGGGGTGATGTTCTGATGAACACCCGAGGTCGTCGTCTTGAGCCGTTTAGCCTCTTTTCTTCCCTGTCTCTTCTGAATTCTGGTGAGCCCACACATTTGGACTCTCGGACTCGCACCCTTTCCTATAAATAAATAAATAAATAAATAAATATGTTTATTCAGGTAAGGTACATACATACAAGTGATGTTACATTAATGGATTGATATATAGATAGAGCTAGTACATACAATGCCTAAAGCCACTATTACGCAATGCGTTTCGGGCAAGAAAAACATTAATATCTAGAACTTAATACTAATTGAGCATAAAGAATAAAAAGTGTTGAGAACAAATACAAATAAAGATAAAAAAAGGGGGAACATGACTGAAAAAGCAGCACAAATACAATAGGTTGACAAACAGTGTTGATTAAAAAAATAATAATAATAAAATAAAATAACAGACATGGGTTGACAATAAAGGAGTGAGGTGGGTTACAGGGAATTTATTAGGTAGTGTTTAGTTTTTATCTTAAACTGGTTGAAAGAGGTACAGTCTTTAACATGGTTGGGAAGGTCATTCCACATTCTGGGTCCCTTGATTTGTAGAGCATTTCTAGTTTGATTAAGTCGTACTCTAGGAATATCAAAACTGTATTTATTCCTGGTGTGGTGCTCATGGGTTCTGTTACAACCTTCAATGAAGCTTTTGAGGTCAGGATTGGCATTACAGTTCACCGTTTTATATATGTATAATACACAAGAGAGAATGTGCAGTGACTTAATATCTAACATATTCAGAGATTTGAGTAAGGGTACCGAGTGCTGTCTGGGCCCAGAGTTGGATATTGTCCTAATAGCAGCTTTGTGTTGGGTAATGAGAGGACGTAAATGATTTTGGGTAGTAGAACCCCAAGCACAAATACCATAGTTGAGGTATGGATAGATAAGGGAGTAATAGAGAGTAACCAGGGCAGGGCGGGGTACATAATATCTGATCTTAGAAAGAATGCCAACAGTTTTTGAAACTTTTTTTGATATATTTAGAATGTGACCCTGGAAATTCAGCTTGTGGTCGATGAGAACGCCAAGGAATTTGCCATCTAATTTGTTACAAATTTGGGTATTGTTTATTTTGAGATTTATCTGATTAGAGGATTTATTGCCAAACAGAATATAAAACGTTTTGTCAATGTTAAGGGTGAGTTTGTTGGCAGTTAGCCAAAGATGGACTTTCTCTAGCTCAGTATTTACTGTGGCAGTTAGAGCAAGGGGGTCAGGACTGGAGTAAATGAAGGTTGTGTCGTCAGCAAATAGAATTGGTTTGAGGTGTTGGGAGGCATTTGGAAGGTCATTAATGTAGATGAGAAAGAGGAGAGGGCCAAGTATGCTGCCCTGAGGAACACCAATGTTGATGGGTAGGGTGGGAGAAATTGTATTATTCACAGAAACATACTGGAGCCTGTCAGTAAGATAAGATTTGAGGTATTGCAGGGAGTGTCCTCTGACTCCATAATGATGTAATTTAAGAAGAAGGTTTTGATGGTTGACAGTGTCAAAAGCCTTACGCAGGTCCACAAATAACCCAACAGGAAACTCCTTTTTATCAAGAGCTGCGTGAATTAAGTTAATCATACTAATAAGTGCATCGTTAGTGCTTTTTTTGGGTCTGAAGCCATATTGACAAGAGCTAAGTATATTGTGTTTGGCTAGAAAAGAGTAAAGCTGCTTGTAGATTAGCTTTTCGAATATTTTTGACAAGTTAGGCAGGATTGATATAGGTCTGTAGTTGTTAACATCAGTGAGATCACCACATTTGTAGACAGGGGATACTCTTGCTTTTTTTAGAATGTCAGGAAAGGTTTGGAGTTCAAGTGACTTGTTGAAGAGCAATGCAATAGCAGGGGCTAGAGATCTGGAGGCTTTTTTGTAAATTAAAGTTGGTATCTCCTCGAGGGCACTAGACTTGGTTTTAAGGGAAAGGATTATTTCATTGACATCAGTGGAACTAGTAGGCTTTAGGTACAGAGACTGTGGATAGTTACCTGTAAGATAGTCCTTAACATCAGTACAGGAAGATGGAATATCATTTGCAAGGGATGACCCAATGGAAGAGAAGAACCTATTGAACTCAATAGCAGAATCAGAGGCTGAAAGCTGACCAACGTTATTGGAAAGGAGTGTTGGTTTGTTATTTAAAATCTTCTTTGATCCCAATATTTGTGAAATTGTGCTCCAAGTTTTTTTAATGTTGCTCTTTATTTGGGTAAATTTATCTTCATAGTATTTAGTTTTGGCTCGTCTAATTATTTTAGATAGCAATAACGAGTAATTCTTTGAGAATTCTTTGGAGACTGTTCCTAGCCTATACTTCTTCTCAAGGTCGTGTTTTTTGTTAATGGATTTAAGTATTCCCTTTGTAAGCCAAGGATTGTTAAGTCTTTTGCTTGTGACTTGTTTTGTAAGCATAGGACAGTGGGTGTTATAAAGGCTAAGAGTTGTTTGTAGAAAAGATTCCACTGCTAGGTTGATGTCCCCTATGTTACCTAACTCGGACTCCCAGTTGACATTATCAGCAGCAGTTATAAAATTGTTTATAGCAGTTTCATTGTGCAGCCTAAAGCTTAACTCCCTTGTCTCTAGAGGTGGTTTGCTAATGTTAGTTAAGAGAAATGTGGGGTAATGGTCTGTAGTGCTATCGGTGATTATACCTGAAGTAAGCGGAGAGGTTATGTTGGTCCAGATGTGATCTAGAGTCGTAGCAGTACTATCAGTGATTCTAGTTGGTCTAGTGATTAAGGGTATGAGGAAGCAGGAATTCATACAGTTGAGGAAGCTAACAGCAGTAGGGTGTTCAGGCTCGCAGAGGTCAATATTAAAGTCCCCTGCGATAATTAGATGGTTTTTGTTCAATCTGTTATCTAGTATTAGATTTCTAAGGTTTGAGTTGAATTCAGACACATCAGTGTTAGGAATTCTATAGACTGCACCCACAGACAGGACAGACTCAGCACCCTTGACTCTGAAACTGGCGAAGATATACTCCCCACAGCAGTCTCTAGTTCTAATTATTTTTAAGCATGTTAGTTCTTGGTGGTAGTAAAGAGCAGTACCACCACCTCTCTGCATTTGACGACAGTTGTGAATTGCCGAGTAGTTAGGCATGTTAAAGAGTTGAGTATTATCCTCTTTCAACCACGTTTCAGTAAGTATAATAAAAGAGAATTTGTTGTCAATAGTTTCAATCAAGGCACTAACATCATCGAAGTGTTTACCTAGGGATCTAACGTTCAAGTTGATTACAGAGATATTGAGATTATCTGTTAATACATTGTTTACATCATGTGCTGTAAAATATCTGCAATTTTGATCATTGAAGTGATGATTGTCATAGATAGTGGATAAGAGGTTTAGTTCTGGGTCTATACTTGTCTGCATAAAAAGGCTGTTTGTAGGAAAACAAGGCAAGAATGGCAAATTACAAAATAGAAAACAAAGAAAAGAGTAGATTAAAAATTCTAAAGTAAAATAAACTTAATGGTAATTTTAAGTAAAAAGAAAAAAAAAAAAACTTAATGGGAACTAGGAATGTAAAAAATTAACTAGAATAATTAATAACAATAGATGACCAAAAAAGTAAAAAAAAACAATTATGAAATCTATAAGATAATAAGCTTGCTTACTATACTAATATAAGTACACTATAATTGAATACTAAAGTTACACTAAAACAAACTGAGGTAGTTTAAATAGAGATACACTCAGGAACACTGGATAATGAAGTTAATACTAGAGGACACAGGCAAAGCCAGTGTACTATGGAACATGGGAGTAAAAAGAAAAAAAAAGACAATAATAAAGATGACAATATTATTCTTTTTTTTTTTTTTTTTTTTTTAAACTAAAGTTAAAACCTTTTGAAGGGAAAGGCAGAGCTAGAGTACACAAAGGTAGTTATATGAGATTATAATCTGAATTCAGGCTATACAGCAGCTATCCCACAGTCACTGAGGAAAGAATTAAGGTGAGCTTCTGTGGTTATTGAATAGGTTTTTCCAGTGTCAGTCCTCCTAGCTATAATTTTACCATCTCGCACAAAACAGTGTGCGTTTGAATCTATCTTGATCTTTCTCTTTGCTCATCTTCTCTTTACTTAGATTTCACGTGGCAGGTTCTAGATGACCTCCATGGCAGTGACCATTTCCTCATCCTTGTTACCTTTTTCTCTTTTCGCCCTCCCCTCTCCTTCCCTAGGTGGCAGTTTGCTAAAGCGGACTGGAACCTATTTACCCTCCGTGCTGCTCTCTCTGACCTCTCCCTTCTGCCTCTCCCTCGCTCTCTCCTCCATTTTCATGACACTGTTTTCGACGCTGCCCTCCACTCTATTCCTCGCTCTTCCTCTCGGGGAGCGAGGAAGTGCGTTCCCTGGTGGAATGCAGACTGTGCTCGGGCTGTCCGCTGTAAGCGTGCAGCCTGGAAGAGACACCGCTGTCGGCAGACTGCCGATTCTTTTCTTTTATTTCGGAAAGCGAGTGCGGTGGCCCGTAGGGCCATCCGTACGGCTAAACGTGAATGTTGGGCATCTTATGTCTTCACCATTACGTCCGAAACTTCTCTGCCACAGATCTGGAAGCGTATCCGCAAGATAGCGGGTAAGTTCGTTCCCGATGTTTCACCGGTCCTTCACCTCCGTGGTACTCTTGTGGCTGACCCGTTGCAAGTCGCTACCGAACTGGGTTCCCACTTTTCTTCTGTTAGCTCTGGTCTTCATCTTCCCCAATCTTTCCTTCTTCATAAACCTGTCCTTGAATCCCGTCCTTTCGATTTCAAATCAATCAAATCAAATCAAATCAAATCAAATCAAATGTTTATTTAGGTAAGGTACATACATACAAGAGATTTTACAAAGAGTGATGTATTTATAGCTAGTACATACAATGCCTAAAGCCACTATTACGCAAAGCGTTTCGGGCATGAAAAACTTAAATGACTAGATGGAACGTTCGAGGTTATTATGCCAATTTCCTCGAACTCCAACTTCTGATTTTGCGTTTTTGCCCCTTTGTGCCCCTTTTGCCCCTGATTTCTACATTCGTCTTCGACTTCCCTATAACAATCCCTTCTTTCTCTCTGAACTTCGTTCTGCCCTGGCCCTCTGCGGTTCTACGGCAGCGGGCTCCAATGGCATTCATTATGAGATGCTTCGCCATCTCCCTCTGTGCACGTCTCAATATTGACAGAGTCTGTATAATTGGATCTGGGAGTCGTCGTCAGTCCCTGAGGACTGGCTTGATGCCGTTGTCCTTCCTGTTCGCAAACCAGGGTCTCTGGGAACATTCCCTAAGGACTTTCGCCCTATTGCCCTCACAAGTTGTGTCTGCAAACTCTTTGAATGTATGGTTAACGTTCATCTGATGTGGTTCCTGGAACACCATCACCTCCTCTCCCCTTCTTAATTTGGTTTCTGCAAGTGCTGAAGCACAACAGATGTCCCGGTGAACTTGGAGGTCTATATTCGTACTGCTTTTGCTGGGAAGACCTCCGTTGTTGCCGTCCTTTTTGATCTGGAAAAGGCTTACACCACATGGCGTTATCATATTCTATCCCAGCTTCATTCTTTTGGCCTTCATGGTCATCTCCCTCTCTTTCTCTGCAGCTTCCTTTCTCGTCGTTCCTTTCGGGTGAGGCTTGGTACCACTCTCTCTGACTCTTTTCAGCAATACGAAGGTGTGCCTCAAGGTAGTGTTTTGAGCACTACTCTTTTTCTGGTTGCCCTCAATGGTCTTCTTTCCTCTCTTCCTTCGGGCGTCTTCTCCGCTCTCTATGTCGACGATCTTACCCTTTACTGTCAGGGTGATGATTCGCCTCTCCTTCAACGCCGGCTTCAATTTGCGATTGATGCCGTGTTGTCTTGGGCCACCGATCATGGCTTCACGTTCTCTTCTACTAAGACTTGTGCCATGACTTTTACTCGGAAACGGGCCGTTCTTCGTCCCTCTTTGTCACTTTATGGTCATCCCCTTGAGTACAAAGATTCCACGAAGCTTTTGGGGTTATTAATAAAATAAAATAAAATGTTTATTCAGGTAAGGTACATACAAGAGATTTTACATAAATTGATTGATTTATAGATGGAGCTAGTACATACAATGCCTAAAGCCACTATTACGCAAAGCGTTTCGGGCAGGAAAAATAGAGGGGTAAGGTAGGTTACAGGGAATTTATTAGGTAGTGCTTCGTTTTTATCTTAAACTGGTTGAGAGAGGTACAGTCTTTAACATGGTTGGGAAGGTCATTCCACATTCTGGGTCCCTTGATTTGTAGAGCATTTCTAGTTTGATTAAGTCGTACTCTTGGAATATCAAAACTGTATTTATTTCTGGTGTGGTGCTCATGGGTTCTGTTACAACCTTCTATGAAGCTTTTGAGGTCAGGATTGGCATTACAGTTCAGCGTTTTATATATGTATAATATACATGAGAGAATGTGCAGTGACTTAATGTCAAACATATTCAGAGATTTGAGTAGGGATACCGAGTGATGTCTGGGGCCAGAGTTGGATATTTTCCTAATAGCAGCTTTGTGTTGAGTAATTAGAGGACGTAAATGATTTTGGGTAGTAGAACCCCAAGCACAAATACCATAGTTGAGATATGGATAGATGATCGATAGAGTCACCAGGGCAGGGCGGGGTACATAATAACTGATCTTAGAAAGAATGCCAACAGTTTTTGAAACTTTTTTTGATATATTTAGAATGTGTCCCTGGAAATTCAGCTTGTGGTCAATGAGAACGCCAAGGAATTTGCCATCTAATTTGTTACTAATTTGGGTATTGTTTATTTTGAGATTTATTTGATTAGAGGATTTATTGCCAAACAAAATATAGAAAGTTTCGTTAATGTTAAGGGTGAGTTTGTTGGCAGTTAGCCAAAGATGGACTTTATTTAGCTCAGTATTTACTGTGGCATTTAAAGCAAGGGGGTCAGGACTGGAGTAAATGAAGGTTGTGTCGTCAGCAAATAGAATTGGTTTGAGGTGTTGGGAGGCATTTGGAGGGTCATTAATGTAGATGTGAAAGAGGAGAGGGCCAAGTATGCTGCCCTGAGGAACACCAATGTTGATGTGTAGGGTGGGAGAAATTGAATTATTCACAGAAACATACTGGAGCCTGTCAGTAAGGTAAAATTTGAGGTATTGCAGGGAGTGTCCTCTGACTCCATAATGATGTAATTTAAGAAGAAGGTTTTGGTGGTTGACAGTGTCAAAAGCCTTACGCAGGTCCACAAATATGAATATGTTAGATATTAAGTCACTGCACATTCTCTCTTGTGTATTATACATATATAAAACGCTGAACTGTAATGCCAATCCTGACCTCAAAAGCTTCATTGAAGGTTGTAACAGAACCCATGAGCACCACACCAGAAATAAATTCAGTTTTGATATTCCTAGAGTACGACTTAATCAAACTAGAAATGCTCTACAAATCAAGGGACCCAGAATGTGGAATGACCTTCCCAACCATGTTAAAGACTGTACCTCTCTCAACCAGTTTAAGATAAAAACTAAACACTACCTAATAAATTCCCTGTAACCTACCTCACTCCTCAATTGTCAACCCATGTCTGTTATTTTTTTTAATCAACACTGTCAACCTATTGTATTTGTGCTGCTTTTTCAGTCATGTTCCCCCTTTTTTTTATCTTTATTTGTATTTGTTCTCAACACTTTTTATTCTTTATGCTCAATTAGTATTAAGTTCTAGATATTAATGTTTTTCTTGCCCGAAACGCATTGCGTAATAGTGGCTTTAGGCATTGTATGTACTAGCTCTATCTATATATCAATCCATTAATGTAACATCACTTGTATGTATGTACCTTACCTGAATAAACGTATTTATTTATTTATTATTTTATTTATAAGAGTAAAGCTGCTTGTAGATTAGTATTTCAAAATTTTTTGACAAGTTAGGCAGGATTGATATAGGTCTATAGTTGTTAACATCTGTGAGATCACCACATTTGTGTACAGGGGTTACTCTCGCTTTTTTTTTTAGAATATCTGGAAAGGTTTGGAGTTCAAGTGACTTGTTGAAGAGCAATGCAA
Organism: Procambarus clarkii; assembly: GCF_040958095.1. NCBI lineage: Eukaryota > Metazoa > Arthropoda > Malacostraca > Decapoda > Cambaridae > Procambarus > Procambarus clarkii. Next base: position 31,114,672 of record NC_091162.1, read on the forward strand.
TAGCAGGGGCTAAAGATCTGGAGGCTTTTTTGTAAATTAAAGTTGGTATTTCCTCAAGGGCACTAGACTTGGTTTTAAGGGAAAAAATTATCTCATTGACATAAGTGAAATTAATAGGCTTTAGGTACAGAGACTGTGGATAGTTACCTGTAAAATAGTCCTTAATATCAGTACTGGAAGATGGAATATCATTTGCAAGGGATGACCCAATGGAAGAGAAGAACCTATTGAACTCAATAGCAGTATCAGAGGCTGAAAGCTGACCATCGTTATTGGACAGGAGTGTTGGTTTGTTATTTAAAGTCTTCTTTGATCCCAATATTTGTGAAATTGTGATCCAAGTTTTTTTAATGTTGCTCTTTATTTGGGTAAATTTATCTTCGTAGTATTTAGTTTTGGCTCGTCTAATTATTTTAGATAGCAATGACGAGTAATTCTTTGAGAATTCTTTGGAGACAATTCCTAACCTATACTTCTTCTCAAGGTCATGTTTTTTATTAATGGATTTAAGTATTCCTTTTGTATGCCAGGGATTGTTAGCCTTTTGGTTGTGACTTGTTTTGTAAGCAGGACAGTGGGTGTTTTAAAGGCTAAGAGTTTTTTGAAGAAAAGATTGCACTGCTAGGTTGATGTCCCCTATGTTACCTAACTCGGACTCCCAGTTGACATTATCAGCAGTGTTACGGCCCTACTGGGGCGTAACCGGGTTCTTTTTCTGGTGTTATTAGAATTTGGGAATCCGGCCCCAAGTTAGTATAGTGGCTTTCAAGGGGTGTGTTCCGTAACGCAAGTAAATTAAAGGGGAAGGGATACAAATACATTAGTTTAAATATATATATTAACCACCACCTTAAATAAATATATAAACTGTCACATGGGGGGTATAACTACACAATGTACAGGATCGTCTTCCTCTGAAGACACGGGATGCTCCACGGTGCTCACGATGAGTAGCCCTGGTTCTCTTCGTCGTGGCCCACGATGAATCCTCTGATTCGTTCGTCGAATCTACCCCGGCCACAGGCCAGCCAAATCACAGTCCCACTGGGTGCACCATCGTGGAGGCCTTCAACCACAAATCCAGCCTGTAACTGGCAGGTTCCAATCAGCTCTGCTGCGTAGGCCACTCCACAACCGATACTAGGGTTGTGAGCCCTAGGCAGGAGCCTCGTGTGATTCCACAGATCACTCTCCTCACCACAGTGGCTAGTCTCTTTCACCAGTCAACCCGCGGGTACGACGATTCCTCAACTCTGCCACGTCACAGGCAGGCTAACACTCTCAGCAGTGTTCGTCCGGGAGGAACTCACAGCTTCTGCAGCAAACACGTGGAGAGACTTTGGCTGCCTTGGGTAGGCTGCCCATCGTCCAATCCAGCAGTCCCAGGTCGACTCTGTAATCAGACACGTCATCAGTACTAGGGACGCTCTAGGGCACCTCACTTACAGGCTTAGACACAAACGCCCACCTATCCACTCCATAGATGGCGTTGCTGTCTAAGCGTCACCTCACCAGAGGTCAGCAACGGCTATGTTACGAGCTGATTAAGACGGGAAACCAGCCCCTGTGGCCGGTATATCCCGCCCTCGCTAGATGACGTCGTCCATTTGGAGGGGGTTTCGGGAGCTGACTCACAGACGGCGTGGACGTCACTGATCCGTGCTACGACGCTGGGCTCGGGTCTGTAACAAGCAGCAGTTATAAAATTATCTATAGCAGTTTCATTATGCAGCCTAAAACTTAACTCCCTTGACTCTATAGGTGGTTTGCTAATGTTAGTTAAGAGAAATGTGGGGTAATGGTCTGTAGAGCTATCGGTGATTATGCCTGAAGTAAGCGGAGAGGTTATGTTGGTCCAGATGTGATCTAGAGTCGTGGCAGTACTATCAGTGATTCTAGTAGGTCTAGTGATTAAGGGTATGAGGAAGCTAACAGCAGTAGGGTGTTCAGGCTAGCAGAGGTCAATATTAACGTCCCCTGCGATAATTAGATTGATTTTCTTCAGTCTGTTATCGAGTATTAGATTTCTAAGGTTTGAGTTGAATTCGGATACATCAGTGTTAGGAATTCTATAGACAGCACCCACAGACAGGACAGACTCAGCACCCTTGACTCTGAAACTGGCGAAGATATACTCCCCCACAACAGTCTCTAGTTCTAATTACTTTTAAGCATGTTAGTTCATGGTGGTAGTAAAGAGCAGTACCACCACTTCTCTGAATTTGACGACAGTTGTGAATTGCCAAGTAGTTAGGCATGTTAAAGAGTTGAGTAGTATCCTCTTTCAACCACGTTTCAGTAAGTATAATAAAAGAGAATTTGTTGTCAATAGTTTCAATCAAGGCACTAACATCATCGAAGCGTTTACCTAGGGATCTAACGTTCAAGTTGATTACAGAGATATTGTGATTATGTGTTAATACATTGTTTACATCATGTGCTGTAGAATATCTGCAATTTAGATCATTAAAGTGATGATTGTCATAGATAGTGGATATAAGAGGTTTAGTTCTGGGTCTATACTTGTCTGCATAAAAAGGCTGGTTGCAGGAAAACAAGGCAAGAATGGCAAATTACAAAATAGAATTATGCTATAAAAGGGGGAAAAATATATAAACAAGACTATACAAAATGAACAACAAAAGAAAAAATGAGGTAGCTTACAAGGGGCTTACAGGTACTCTCAGGTACACTGTAAGTAATAATTTGCATTATTGAGACACAGGCAAAGCCAGGGGTACAATGGAGTAAGGAAGTATGGCGAGGCTAGGCAACCTAGGTAATAATTAACTGTAACATGCTCGTGTCCGAAGCTAGACACAAATACAACAAAATTATTAAGGATGGCAACAGAGTCCATTTCATGTTGTCTCCATCTCATGTTGACCTCCGAATGCATGATAGAGCTGATAAGTTAGCCCAAGAATCTGCCTTTAAAGGAGATGTTGAGTGTAACCTTGGATTGTCAATGAACAATCTGAGAGCAGCAGTACACCGAGAACTTCAACAAGATCTTGTAGATCTGAGGCAAAATGAAATCGACACCAGTAATTCCATCTATCATCATACTATCATGCAAGAGGAGCCACACATCTATGGTTAACCCAATAAAATCAGCAGACTTCTAGATATTACTACTGCTCGGCTTAGACTCGGTTACAAGTATCTCTGGGAATTCTCATTTTCTGATAACGGAGGAATGAGACAACGACAGCATTGGGAACTATTTTATTTAATTTTTTAGTAGAAACAAATAAATAAATTTTTCAGACCATGTTAATGAACAGGTAACTTGTTTAAATTTACAATAGCATAAATACATGTATAATTTGACTACAATGACTTAATAACATTAATACATATGCTTATATCCGGTAACTAAATAGAACATGGTCTGCAGAACGCGGAATCCTTATTAACTATTGGTACAAGTAAGGCAAACGTTTACATAATTTTCAAGTAGAATCAGGGCTTATAGCTGAGTATCATATAGTGGCCTAGCTAACACATGACAGAAATAATGCGCCAATCCCAGACATAATGTGAAATGGTAAATTACTAGTAGCTGTAGAATACACCTATAGGACAAATTTAACAATACTCTTACAAGTGAGAGTAAGTAGCTGCGGACAGCGTAATACTTAGGGGCCGGCGCTGCACCCCCCCAGTTTACCAACAATAAAGGACAAAGTACATAGGACTGTGCGTAGGGTTATTTGCCGCTGACCATTGGAAGGGGAGGAGGGTGGGAAAATTTTTTCCTTTGACTTGTGGAGCTGAGCGAGGCTGGAGCAAGATAGAACGCATGTCCCTTCCTCTCTTATATAGTCCCCCCGCGGCGCTCCGCACGCTGCGCTGCGGATCGCGCTGTGCAATTGTCTTCTCCATCAGAAATTCCTCCGCATTCCTACGTAATGCAGCGGTTATTATCTGCCGATGTAGATCTGACCAAATGTAAACTGTGTCAACAAAATTATTCGCACACCCTCCGTCACTATGTGATGGAGTGCGAAAAGATACGTGAATTCAGAGACAATTCTATAACCAATGTACCAACGATGTGTCAATATTTCATTCAAAATGATCTGCTACCAGAAATTTTAGCCAAATATCCCCAGTTTGGTAACTGTAGGTAGTAAATGGTCACTGCTTGCATCACAAGCGGGGATGTTTCTGGCGGGGGAGAAAGAAACAATTGCGCAGCGCGTCCCGCGGCGTTGCGCGGGCAGTTTGGGGCCGTATAAATACGGGCGCACAACGGGGCTCCGCCTCACTCCGCCTGCCCTCGCCGCTGCCCTCGCAAAACTCACTGCTGCTCAGCGAGTCGTAAACACAGAAGTTAGCCCGCTCAACTGTTCTCACAGCATGGACCCTACAACAGTTCCTCGCGACAACGACTCGGAGTGACCCGTTAGGGGCGTCCTGCCCTTCTCAACATTTAAGGTAGTTTTTGTGTTTTGTTGGCGCGCGGGACCAGTGTTTGTGTTGGCGCGTCAGACCAGTGTTTGTCTCTTTGTTGGCGCGCGCGCCCTGAAGCACGCCTGTTGGTTCAGTGTTGGTGACCAAATGCAGGTGCAGTGGTCCTAGAGGGGAAGGTGACCCTCGGTGTTATGGGGCACTGGGTTTTTCTCCAGTAGGTGGCTGTTATTTGAACCACACTCGGGAGGAGGCCTGTCCACCCCTACCCTCTCCTTCCCCATCTGCTCAGCCCTGTCCTTAAGCTCCCCACCCAGTCGACGTGAGGTATGCTGTTGGGCGACTTCTGTTATGCCGTTATTTATTATTTACGTTCTTTATATGTCCTTCCTTACAGTCTGACTGTTAGTCAGGGTGTGTTTCCTCACGCTACAATATTTATTGTAATTTTACCTTTGCTTTCGCCCCTAGCTTTAATTTTCATGGATTTGTATTTTCATAAGTTCCTTAATTTATTATTGAATTTAATGGTGGCAAGCTGCATGTTTCTTTTGCAGGCTTTTCATTCAGGTCTGTTTTAACTTTTGCTTATTGCCTATAAGTTATTAGGTAAAGTCAGCTAGGTTAGGCTAGCTGCCGAGTCACAGGCCTCTGGCCACCAGCTTTAAGTTTAATGGACTAGTTTTTCCATAAGTTTCCTTAACTTATTAACGAATTTATTGCAGTGTCAAGCTCCCTGTTTCTTTTGCAGGTTGTACATTTAGGTTTATTTAACTTTAGCTTATTGCCTTTAAGTTATTAGGGAAAGTCAGCTAGGTTAGGCTAGCTGCTGTGTCCCAGGCCTCTGGCCCCTAGCTTTGTTTTCATGGACCTGTTTTCCCACAAGTTTCCTTAATTTACTACTGAAATTTATGCAGTGTTAAGCTGCATGTTTCTTTAGCTGGATTTAAATTTAGGTTTGTTTTAACTTCTGGTCATTGCCTTTAAGTTAGTAGGTAAAGTTAGCTAGGTTAGGCAAGCTGCTGTGTCACAGGCCTCTGGCCCCTAGCTTTGTTTTCGTGGACTTGTTTTCCCACAAGTTTCCTTAATTTACTACTGAAATTTATGCAGTGTTAAGCTGCATGTTTCTTTAGCTGGATTTAAATTTAGGTTTGTTTTAACTTCTGGTCATTGCCTTTAAGTTAGTAGGTAAAGTTAGCTAGGTTAGGCTAGCTGCAGTGTCACAGGCCTCTGGCCCCTAGCTTCGTTTTCTGGATTTGTTTCCATAAGTTTCCTCATTTTATTATTGAATTTTATGCAGTGTCAAGCTGCGTGTTTCTTTAGCTGGTTTTACATTTAGGTTGTTTTAACTTTTGGTCATTGCCTATAAGTTATTAGGTAAAGTCAGCTAGGTTATGCTAGCTGCTGTGTCTCAGGCCTCCGGCCTCTAGCTTTAAATTTTCTTGGACTTGTGTTTTCCATAAGTTTCCTTAATTTATTATTGAATTTAATGCAGTGTCAAGCTGCATGTTTTCTTTTGCAGGTTTTACACTTAGGTTTGTGTAACTTTGCTTGCCTATAAGTTATTAGGTAAAGTCAGCTAGGTTAGGCTAGCTGCAGTGTCTCAGGCCTCTGGCTCCTAGCTTTGTTTCATGGTCTTGTTTTTCCATAACTTTCCTTTATTAATGAATTTTATGCAGTGTCAAGCTGCATGTTTTCTTTAGCTGGTTTTACATTTGTTTGTTTAACTTTTGCTATTGCCTTTAAGTTATTATGTAAAGTCAGCTAGGTTATGCTAGCTGCTGTGTCACAGGCCTCCGGCCTCTAGCTTTAAGTTTTTATCGACTTGTTTTCCATAAGTTTCCTTAATTTATTAATGAATTTTATGCAGTGTCAAGCTGCTAGTTTCTTTGCTGGTTTTACATTCGTTTGTTTAACCTCTGCTTTGCCTTTAAGTTATTATGTAAAGTCAGCTAGGATGTGATAGTTGTCGGGATCGGGCCCTTGCCTCTTGCTTTAAGTTTCTTCTGGCCCTGCATTTATGTTTAGTTTCCTCAGCAAATGTCCTGCATTTTACATAGCCCTTGCTGCATGTTTTTACTTTACTGGTTTACAATTGTTTAACTTACGCTTCACCTTTAAGTAAAGTCAGCTAGGATGTCCTAGATGCTGTCTTCGGGCCTCATGCCTCTCCCTTTAAGTTTATCTCGGACTCGTATTGATTAGTTCCATCAGCAATTTATTACTAATTATGCATTGCCTAAGTGCATGTCATTTTACTTACTGTTTTACCTTTATACTTGTTTCCTTGACTTTGTCAAAGTTATTAAGTACTGACGCTAGACAGTACCAGTTTCGTTTACCAGTACCAGTAAACGTTTTACAGTCGTTTTGTCTGCCCGGTGTAGCCCAGAAGAATCTGCAGCCTCCCGGCTGCTGGCTTATCCAGACATGTGTGGCCTCCCAGGACGCTGGTTATCAGACGTATTGTCTGCTCGGTGTAGCCCGGAATATACTGCGGCCTCCCAGGCCGCTGGTTATCAGACGTATTGTCTGCTCAGTGTAGCCCGGAAGATACTGCTGCTTCCCAGGCCGCTGGTTTATTCAGACGTTTAGTCTGCCCAACGTAGCCAGGAAGGTTGACAGCCGCTGCCGTCTTAGCTGACTGCGTTCAGGGGCTGCTCCCCAGCCGACGTCCTTCCTGCGATGAGTTAAGCCGACGTCCTTCCTGCGATGAGTTAAGCCGACGTCCTTCCTGCGATGAGTTAAGCCGACGTCCTTCCTGCGATGAGTTAAGCCGACGTCCTTCCTGCGATGAGTTAAGCCGACGTCCTTCCTGCGATGAGTTAAGCCGACGATGTTCTACAGGTATTATATTTATATTGGTCATATAAATACACGGCCTTTCTGGCCGCGGGTTTATCCAGACGTGTTGTCTGCCGGTGTAGCCCGGAATCTACTGCGGCCCCCCAGGCCGCTGGTTTCTCCAGACGTTTTGTCTGCCCAATGTAGCCACGAAGGTTGTCATAGCCGCTGCCGTCTTTGCTGTCTGCGCTCGGGGGTTCATGTCCAGCCGACGTTCTTCCTGTGGTGAGTTAAGCTGGCGATGTTATTCAGGTATCTTATTTACATTGGCCATATAAATATGTGGTCTTTCAGGCCGCTGGTTTATCCAGACGTGTTGTCTGCCTGGTAGCCCGGAAGTCACAGTGGGCCCCCCCCCCCCCAGGCCGCTGGTTTATCCAGACGTTTCATCTGCCGGTGTAGCCCGGAACGTTTCCACAGCCACCGACTGTGGAAACTTACAAGTGTTAATCCCGTTTCTCTAACGAATTATAGTCCAGCTTTATTTTGAGCATACTTTGTTTTGCAATTTATAATTATTTATGTTATAATTGTATTAATTGTAATTATGTTATAATAGCACAGTTTGCCTAGATTCCTCAGTAGTTACAGTACTTTCGTTTGGCTCTTGCAGTTATTCACGTCGCTTATTTGGTTATATTTGTTATGCATCTCCTCCGTTCCCTTAATGTAATATGGCTATATATCCACGCCGATTGTATACCCTTATTTTGTACTTGCAGATACCACGTGCCATGCCTTGCCCTATTCATAATTATGTTCTACATCTCGGCGCTAACATGCCTCCTGTTTCAGGTTACCTCGAACTTTCTTTCCCAATCAGCCTCCTTAATTTACTCCGACAGTTGATGCGTTGCTCATGTCGCATGTTTATTTTTGCGTTGCTGTGTCCAGTATGCTTGCCCACTTTTACCCTGCCTTACGTCATCAAGTAAAGTCAGCCAGGATGTGCTATTTGCAGAGTTACCAAGTAATTTATTAAGTAAAGTCAGACAGGCAGTGCTAGTTGCAGAGTTACTAAGTAAATTATTAAGTAAAGTCAGCCAGGATGTGCTATTTGCAGAGTTCCTAAGAATTATTAAGTAAAGCCAGACAGGATGTGCTATTTGCAGTATTCGCGGGCCCTTATTTTAGCTTCACGTCTCCTGGCCCTGCATTTTTGCCTAGTTTCATCGGTAGTTACAGTAGTTTATGCTTAGCTTTGCAGTTTAGTTTCCTCAGTGGTTACAGTATTTACGCTTGGCTCTTGCAGTTTATTCACGTTACTTATCAGGTTATATTTGTTATGCTTTCCCTCCGTTCTCTTAATGTAAAAATGGTTATATATGCACGCCGATTGTATACCTTATTTTGTACCTGCAGACTTCAAGTGCCATGACTTGCCCTATTCAGGTGACCTGGACAGGGGGGTGGCCCCCACGTTGCCTGGGGCACGGTACACTCCAGCAGATGGCGGCGTCGAAGCGTCGTCGGGAACGTCGTATATTTAATGATATCCCGTTCTTTGCCTTCCTAAGACAATGTAAATTAAGATTTTATACGCTTATATGGAAGGTTTCTTATTTTGTACTGGCAGACATCTCGCGACATGCCTTGCCCTTCCTCTTAATTACGTTCTACATTTCAGCACTAACATGCCTCCTGCTTTCAGATTACCACGGATTCCTTTTCCCAAACAGCCTACCTTAATTTACTCCGACAGTTGATGCTTTGCTCATGTCGCATGTTTAATTTTGCGTTGCTGTGTTCAGTATGTTTGTTCATTTTCCTTGCCTTACGTCATTACGTAAAGTCAGCCAGGATGTGCTATTTGCAGAGTTACTAATTAAATTAAGTAAAGTCAGCCAGGATGTGCTATTTGCAGAGTTACTAAGTAAATTATTAAGTAAAGTCAGCCAGGATGTGCTATTTGCAGTTACTAATTACTAATTACTAGTCTTTTGCTGGGCTACCTTTATGCTTCTCCCCTTCCTGTCTAGGTATGTTTAGGTATGGCTAGCGGTGCGCGAGCCGCGGCTTATCGGTTCCTCCTACGCCTGCGTGTCTGTTAATTTTGTTATTGTTGGACTCGCAATTTGATTTGTATTTATTACGGAAAAATTTTTCTCCCGCAATTTACTCTTTGTTTAAGTTTCACGTTCAATTTGTTATTAAGGGACTATCAATTAGGATTTGTATTAATCTATTGCTTTGCCTCTGTGCCTTTAAGTTATTTTCAGCTAAGGTACGCTAGTTGCAGTGCATTCGGGTGGCCCCCCCCCCCACAATTTTTTTTTCTCCTCCGGTTATTTCGTCCTATTACACTCGTTTCCCTCATTATATACTCTATTCTGAATTTTGTGCATTATATCTGACCACCCATTCTTCATCGTATCGACAGTACATTAAGTTACATTTGGATGCTACCGAGAAGTTTAGCATGGCCTCGCGCACGGTGTCATGCAAAAAACTGGCCATTCGGCCTTCCTTTCGGCAAGCTCAAGCCAGTCAGTTAGCATGACGTCGGCCAGCTTGTGGTTGGCCAGCGCAGCCAGCATGCTGTTGGCCATACGGTCGCTAACGTTCTTTGGCCATCCGGCCTTCTGGGCTATTTTACTCTTCTTGTTCCTTCGCCATTGTTGTTTCCTACTACGTAATAGTATTCTATTTAATTTTACCTCATCTATCATTAGGTTAGGGGCCCCTTACCTCCAACCGCTATTCCTTCCACTGCGCTCTGCCCGCTTGGCGCTCAATGCCGGTTTCTTCTGTTCCCTTTATTCGCAGCCACGACAAGCCGGAACCCCCCCCCCCCCCTTCACACCCTACTGCGGCGAGGAAGAGAACGCGAGCCGGATATTCCTCTGATCACCATCAACGCACGCAGCGGTGCCGGGATGCAGCCGCCCAGGGCCTACGTTAATACTATTATCTTCTCTTTATTTGCTGGGCTATATGGCAGTATTAATATTACTCCGTACCGTTACTGTCATTCCAGTATTATTTTATTAAAATATAAATTGTTATTATGGTTTGGCGTTGCTTTCTTAATTTCTTCCATTCTGCGGCACTTGCCGTCATCTGTTATTTACGATATTACATTGTATTCTTCATTGTACGATTATTTACGACATTGTATTCTTATTATTATCCTTATTACAGTTACTGAATGGCAGCTCCCTGCCGTCGATTTCACTTTGCTCCTGTTCTAAAGATGCTGCCGAAGTTCACGGCGTACTAGCTGCGGCTCGCAGACGCTCATTGACAAACACAAGACTACACTCAGCGGCCACTCAAGGCAGACTCCTTGGCTTCTATCCAGCCCAATCACCCGTCTGGAGGCAGAGATGGGATAGAGACCAAGGGTAATGTTCCCCGCTCACATTCTACATCCGATTAGGACACAAGCATGTTATAGATTTGGCTTTAAGAATTGGTTCTTATTCCATTTTATTGTTTATGTATATGCTGCTTAGTTGTTATACCCGTTCTTGGTATATGTATTGTTTATATTCAAGATTTATAGTGTTTCGTCTTACCCTGTTATAGTTGCTTTGTGCCTCCTTGCTGTTCTCCTACCGGTTTTCTCCCACCTTTGCTCTTAGCAAAGGTACTTCCTCCTTCCGTTTGCTGGAAGATTCTTAGATTTGTTAGCCCCCCTTCATTGCTACAGTATAATTATTCGGATGCTCTTTATTCATCCAGGATTGTTAATTAAGGTTTCTCTTAATTCCTGCTGCCGGGCTCCCTCCCCCGTTTTTCGTCTCCGTATTGATTCAGCTAGGGTTTCCCTCTCGTCTGTGCTCTTGCCTGTCACGATAACACTGCACGCCGCTTCTGCCCACCCTTACTGCCTTATATCTTTCAGCCCGGGGGAGGTGAGCTACGCGACAAAAAATCGACGCACGCTCCGACTGGACCAGGTATCGCTTACATGGTCAGGAATCAACACTCTTCGGATCCTACAAGCGCTCCCGTCACCAGGCGAGATTTCTCCAGGATCCTACGCGCTGCCCTCTCGGCGCTAGGCTTGACTTCAGATGACTACGCTCCGCACCCAGCTGTCTCGGGACGGGCTCGCCACATCAGAAATAATGGCAAACGGCAGGCGGAAGAGTAGTGCTCACATCCTACGTCAGACGGGACGTTGTTGCTCTGCTACATTGAGTGCCTCACGCGGCCAGCTGGCACTCGCCCTTCGGGGGGGGGTCCGGCCGCTGGCCTGCGGTGGGGGTGCAGCGCCGGTCCCCAAGTGTCCCGCTGTCCGCAGCTAATACTTTGCCCAGTCTAGGTGCTAGTAAGCCCTACTTGTAGTCACACCCCCTTCTCCTTATCCATTAGGTCTTTTACGGCCTCTTGGCCGGGTACATTACGTGTTATGTGGTCTCTCACTTATTAGTTATTCTTTGTGTCCTGCCTGTTATATCCTAGTGTTATATAATTACTACACATTTGCACTCGGCCTTAATTCTAGTACCAGTTAACCTTTAGGTTTCTGCAGAATTAGTTTCCATGTCACTATAGGCTAAGGTCTCATACTTACTACGGGTGTACCTTTTAAGTTAAATCTAGTCCTTGGAATTGTTACTGTTAATTCTTACTTTATATATTTACTTTATATATTTACTTTATATATTTTAATATAAACGTTATATATTCCTTAAATTATATTTGAAACTTTGTATATTTACATGTTCAATATTAAGTTTTATATAATATCAACTTTGTTAAGCCTATAATATAAACCGTGTTTAATATAAACTTTATATAATTACTTACTTTATGTGAACTTTATATATTTACATGTTCTGCAGAATTTAATCTTCAATAAACTTTAACGCCCCATACTGCCAGTATCTTTCTCCCCCTGGTCAGAAAATGGTCACTGCTTGCATCACAAGCGGGGATGTTTCTGGCGGGGGAGAAAGAAACAATTGCGCAGCGCGTCCCGCGGCGTTGCGCGGGCAGTTTGGGGCCGTATAAATACGGGCGCACAACGGGGCTCCGCCTCACTCCGCCTGCCCTCGCCGCTGCCCTCGCAAAACCCCACCCTCCCCCCCTTTTGCAAGCGGCTGCTTTTGTACCCCCGTCATGCTTTGCACAGTTGTCCCGATTGTCTCCCCACTGCATGTGGGAAGGGGGGTGCAGCGCCGGTCCCCAAGTGTCCCGCTGTCCGCAGCTAATACTTTGCCCAGTCTAGGTGCTAGTAAGCCCTACTTGTAGTCACACCCCCTTCTCCTTATCCATTAGGTCTTTTACGGCCTCTTGGCCGGGTACATTACGTGTTATGTGGTCTCTCACTTATTAGTTATTCTTTGTGTCCTGCCTGTTATATCCTAGTGTTATATAATTACTACACATTTGCACTCGGCCTTAATTCTAGTACCAGTTAACCTTTAGGTTTCTGCAGAATTAGTTTCCATGTCACTATAGGCTAAGGTCTCATACTTACTACGGGTGTACCTTTTAAGTTAAATCTAGTCCTTGGAATTGTTACTGTTAATTCTTACTTTATATATTTACTTTATATATTTACTTTATATATTTTAATATAAACGTTATATATTCCTTAAATTATATTTGAAACTTTGTATATTTACATGTTCAATATTAAGTTTTATATAATATCAACTTTGTTAAGCCTATAATATAAACCGTGTTTAATATAAACTTTATATAATTACTTACTTTATGTGAACTTTATATATTTACATGTTCTGCAGAATTTAATCTTCAATAAACTTTAACGCCCCATACTGCCAGTATCTTTCTCCCCCTGGTCAGAAACTAAGAGTGATTGTAACCTATCCACCGCGGCCCACTAGATGGGGGGCGGTGTGCAGGACAAACATATCAATTTATTTTATTTTATTTTATTTTAATTTATTTTATTTTATTTTATTTTATTTATATATTGTTATGATAATCTCCTTCAAGAGAGATTTGGCCTGCTCTTTCCTATCGTCATGTTACTTCAGTACATCTACAACATCTAGATACTACAAGCAAGTGTAGTACATATTTAGTCAAATACGTTTTGCCAGGCACAAACGTATCACACACTCGCTCTCCACCTCCCCCCTCCCTCGTCGCCGATCACCAAACTAGCATTTCCAGCCTGCCCGCTTCTGATTGGTGAATTGACGTCTGCACCACTGCACTTCTGCACCTCAGCACCATCTACCTTACCGATGTCTGGGCCTGCACCAGCCATTGGAGTTAGAATATTCTGTGCTCTCAAGCTGAAACAACCATCTGATATACGCTCTGTCTATTAGTGGATGTTCTCAGCCAGCGCTCTATTCTCAGCACCTGTTAATTTCATTTTGTCTTTATCCATTTTAGAGTAACCTCACCATAATATTGTTTTATGTTATTTTTTTTTAATCTTTTGAGTTTGCACTGTACATAGCCAAGGAATTGTCTTATTTATAATATGTTTTAAATTTAATTAAAGTTTCATTGTTTCATTGTTCATACTATTTGTTTTGCCTTACTTTGCCACAGGACACAACAGCTATGCAGTCATCTTTTTTTTTTTTTTTAAATGTGATAGGCATTGACACCAGCCATTGGGAGGACTGCCGAACACCTACCCTTCTTTTTTCCATCATATTTAATGGGGGCCTGTCCATGGAGCCTCACTCAGGTACTAGTACTAAAACATCAATTTGTGGTAAGTGTACTTGGCTTTGATACAGTTGCTTTTCAATATTTTCATTACTTTTAATATTTATATGGTGCTGCGTATTTTGTGCTTTCCGAGGGTAGCATATTGTGAGTGTTGGATTGTTACGACCCTGGGTTCCTCAGTGGAAACAAGAGGTCAAAATTGAACTAAATAAGCTACGTTAGATTAGCAAAACGCAAGTCGATGTGTCTTTGTTTGTATCTTCCCTGCCAGACGTAAGACTATTCTTGTTTCTCAAAGAGCATTTAAAGACTGAGCTTGGGGTTTGTTACGACCCTGGGTTCTCCAGTGGAAACCAGAGGTCAAAATTGAGCTATTAAACTTTCTAGTAGTACAGTTAAGTGCATCTTGAACGGCAATTGTTTGTATCTTCCCTGCCAGATGTAAGACTATTATTGTTTCTCAAAGAGCATTTAAAGACTGAGCTGGGGGTTGATTATTAAATAATAACATAGGCACCAACTTTGCTTACTAATACTTTCTAATCATTCATAGAGTAACAATACGTTGCATAGGGGAAGATCTTTAATGTGCTTAGCTGCACGATCAATTAGGCTCCTTCCGGCACCACGACATGAGGGAGGCCAGCTGGTCGCTAGGAATTCTCTCTTCTCTGGCTGGTGTTCGTGCGGATAAGACCTACTCTGTGGCTGCACCCCTACTCTTCTCCCTTCTCCTCTTACTTATTTCCCTTACCTGAAGTTCCTGTACCCTTAAGTTAAGTATTCTATGGTGTTAAGTGTGCCTACTCTGGTAGTAAATATTGGTGAGACCTGGGGTTAGTATTTGCCAGTGTTTTGGGTACCCCTAAGTGTTGTGTTTTGTATTAGGGTACCACATGGTCTCACTACCCTAAGCTGCATCCAGCTTCAGTGCTTATCCAGTAGTACTTTACCCTAGCTTGTTTAGTGTAAACCTTGTATCCTGCCTACGTGGACCAAGGCTTTTAACGTAAGATAGTGTGGTAAAGTTATTATTATTATTGTTATTGGTGTGAGTGTATATGGGGGGTTGTTAAGGGGTTAATAAATAAGTACATGAATTACAGAGTATCCCTTTTTCCTATGTGGGAGCGCATTGATCAACCCTTAGACTAACATATATGGTCTAGTAGCAAGTTATTACTACTGTGGATAGTTTATTTTGGGGGCCGGGCCTTTTAGCTCTCCCATATTTGATACTCTTGTCTTCTAACTACCCTTACCCCTTAATAGTACCAGTACCCCATAGAAGCCCCACATCTATTTTTATAACAGGGTTGATTATTAAATAATAACATAGGCACCAACTATGTTTACTAATACTTTCTAATTCATTTGTAAAGTAACAATATGTTGCATAGGGGAAGATTTTTAATGTGCTTAGCTGCACGATCAATTAGGCTCCTCCCGGCACCACCACAATGCGGGAGGCCTGAGCTGGTCGCTGGGAGCGGTCTTCTTCTGGCTGTCGTTCGTGGGGATGAGACCTACTCTGTGGCTGCACCCCTACTCTCCTCCCTTCTCCTCTTACTTATTTCCCTTACCTTAAGTTCCTGTACCATTAAGTTAAGTACTGTGTGTTTAAGTGGGCCTACTCTGGTAGTAACGATTGGTGAGACCTGGGGGTAGTATTTGCCAGTGTTTTGGGTACCCCTAAGTGTTGTGTTTTGGTATTAGGGTACCACGTGGTCTCACTACCCTAAGCTGCATCCAACTTCCGTGCTTATCCAGTAGTACTTTACCCTAGCTTGTTCTTAGTGTAAACCTTTTATCCTGCTTATGTGGACCAAGGCTTTTATCATAAGATAGTGTGGTAAAGTAATTATTATTATTGTTATTGGTGTGAGTGTATATGGGGGGTTGTTAAGGGGTTAATAAATAAGTAAATTAGAACAGAGTATCCCTTCTTCCTGTGTGGGAATGCATTGATCAACCCTTAGTCTGACATGGTCTAGTAGCAAGTATTATTACTGTGGACAGTTTATTTTGGGGGCCGGGCCTTTTAGCTCTCCCATATTTGATAACTCTGATTTCTAACTACCCTTACCCCTTAATAGTACCAGTTTCCCCATAGCAAGCCCACCATTTATATAACAAGTGGGGGCCTGTCCAGGAGGAGCCTAATTGATCGTGCAGCTAAGCACATTAAAAATCTTCCCCTATGCAACATATTGTTACTTTACAAATGATTAGAAAGTATTAGTAAACATAGTTGGTGCCTATGTTATTATTTAATAATCAACCCCAAGCTCAATCTTTGGCTAGGAGCTAAATTAATTAGTGATGGCATCTGAAATGCAGGAACTGGCAAAGAATCCTTCAGTGGTAGAGATAAAGAAACTTACGAAGTCTAATTTAGTATTATTAGGCAAGGAATTTGGCCTAGAATTAAATGACGCGGATAAAAAGTGGACTTTGGTGAATGAAATATTACAACATTGTATTGATCAAGAACTATTGGAAAGTGATACACCTTTATGCCAGCCTAGCCAAGCAGAAAGTGCAGCTCATAGGGACAGAGAGTTAGCTCTAGAGTTAGCAAGAATAAAATTAGAGGAGCAAAGACTCAAAACCGAGGAGGCTAGAATTAGAGCGAACGCCACTGGACCTCCACCTGCCGGGGATTCAAACCCCAGGCATTATGAGAAAAAGCATAATTTGCCTGAATTTTCAGAGTCGGACCCTGAAAGGTTTTTCAACCATTTTCAGAGATTGGCCATGTCCATGAACTGGCCAAAGGAAGAGTGGGTGAAAATCCTACAGGGAAGACTTAGGGGTAAAGCACAAGATATTTTTATAAACATGCCTGACGACGAGTGTTTTGAATATGATAAAGTCAGGGAACGTATTTTGCGGGCATACGAAATTACGCCTGAAGCTCACCGCCAAGCTTATCGCAACCTTAGGCCTACTCACAACCAACCGCTCACTGAATTTGTTAATGATCAAGTTAGATTGTTTGATAAATGTATTCGCTTGGCGAAAGCCGAAACATACGAGGCTCTCAGGAACGTAGTTTTAATGGAGCATTTTATAGATATTATGCCAGGGAATGTTTCACATTACATTAGAAGTAGGATAGAAGTAGATTCTAAGATAGGGGATTTGGCCAAGATGGCAGAAAACTACCAATTGGCGGGCAAAAGGCCCAATAAAAATAATTATACCCCCACAGAGTAGCAAAACGTATACCCACAGCCAGTCCAGACCAGCTCATTCTAACCCTTTAACTACTGCACCTTCTGTTTCAGACATAACTAACCCTGTTAAATTATCTAACCCCACGAGACCTAAGAGTGAACCGAAGGGTAATTCTGTTAGTAATGTCTTCTCCCCGACGTTTCTGTGGTCACTGTAAACGTCCAAACCACACTATTAGCCGTTGTTGGCAACTGTACCCGGAAAAAGACCCAATGCTCTAGTTGTGACACAGAGCTTGAGGCCTTTGGAAGGGTTAGGGAGTAAGACCTCCAACCCACAGTGGTTGGACTTGCTTACCCCATTCTTATTGAATGGGAGACTACTTTTGTCTGAGATCTCTTCCTGGAAGGACGTGGTGATCTTCCGAGACACCGGTGCCATCCAGGCTTTAATTCTAGAAAGTGCGTTGCACTAGTGATATTCGAGCAGTACCCCTCCATAAGATTACCCTGGAATCTGATTTCCACAAGGGTGTTTGTACAGTCGGAGTCACTTCATACCTACCTTTCCCTAATGTTGATGTAATAGTTGGTAATGATTTAGCAGGGGATAAGGTAGGGGACTCCAGACTGCCTATTATGTTGCCTACCCCAAAGGTTTGCCTGGATCCACCCGCCACAGAGAATAATGTTGTGTACCCTGCGTGCGCAGTGACCAGATCTATGGGACTTAACTGTAAGGGCAGCCCTGTGCTTGCCAAGGTGGTAAATCCCGAGGACATGAGGAACTTTCCGAGTGGTGAAAACCAAGTGGACCTCGCGGACACATTCATGGCCCGACTCGATGACGTGGCCGAGGACATTGTGGAGAGCCTGCCACCGCCACCTACCGAGAGTAGTGGGGAGGTGGAGGAGAACAGTGTTGAGCCTCGGCCAATGGCATCTGACCAAGGCCTAGATGCCTCCTTGAGTGAGTTACAGAAAGCTGACCCCACTCTTGCAGATTGTCATGAGACAGCCATCTCTATGGAGGAAATTGTAGAAGCAGCAACTGGGTGCTACTACAATGATCGGATTTTGATGAGAAAATGGAGACCACAGAGTGCTCCCTTGTCAAATGAGTGGGAGGTATTCCACCAGGTTATGTTGCCGACCTGCTATAGAGAAAGAGTTTTGGCAGCTGCTCATGATGATCCTATGGGGGGACATCAAGGTATTAATATTACGTATCACAAAATTTTAAAGTATTTTTTCTGGCCCAAGCTGAAAAGCGATGTGGCAAAATTTTGTCATGTGTGTATTGTTTGTCAACTGGTTGGGAAACCAAACCAGACTCCACCTAAAGCTCCTCTAAGGCCTATTGTCGTGCCAGAAGAACCATTTTCTCATGTGGTAATGGACTGTGTTGGACCATTACCTAGAACTAAGTCTGGTAATATTTACCTAATCACGATGATGTGTATCACTACTCGTTACCCAGAGGCTTTTGCTGTAAGGAACATCCGAGCAAAAACTGTTGTTGCTCGTATGTTGCAATTTTTTTCCACTTTTGGACTGCCTCGGGTCGTGCAAACTGACAATGGTACTAACTTTAAGTCTGATATTTTTCAACAATTTTATAAGGACCATGGAATAACTCATAAGGTTTCCAGCCCATACCATCCACAGAGTCAGGGGGTAATTGAACGTTTCCATCTAACTCTGAAGCAGATGTTGAAGACATCGTGCGAGAGTTCCCTCACCTTCTGGGATGAGAATTTACTGTATGTTTTGTTTGCGGCTAGAGAGGGATTACAGAGTTCACTGGGTTGTTCTCCTTTTGAGTTAGTCTTTGGCCATAAAGTTCGTGGACCCTTGCAAATGTTACAGGAGAATCTGTTAGGGAACGTAACGTTAACCGAAGGTTCGGCTTTCTTTGCGCAACACCACCAGAGACTCAAGGACTGCAAGGCGGCGGCACTAAAGTATCTTGGGAAGGCCCAAAAAAAGATGAAAGAACGTAACGATGCTAAATCTAAGTTACGGGTATTTCAGCCTGGCAACCCTGTCCTGGTATTACAGCCTCGACTAGGGAACACTATGTCCCACAAGTACGAAGGCCCCTACATTGTGACAGAAAAGACTGGGGACCTCACGTACAAAGTGAGGCACTCTGACAAGCGTAACCAGGTAATGCTCGTACATGTAAATCGGCTGAAGAAGTTCCAGGGCCCCAGGCCCATTGCACTAACCAATGTTTCCATTTCCAGTGAGGGAGGGGATGATTGTTCTGGGGACCCAACTAATCTCATTCTCAATAATTCTAGTTCTGTGAATGCTGTGGAGGAGGGACTGTCCCATTTGCAGATGGCCCAACGTGAAGAGGTGCAGTCGTTGGTTGATGAATTCTCCAGTCTGTTCGGGGAGGTCCCGACCCAGACTGATGCCATTTGCCATGATGTCGAGTTGACGGACTACACCCCCATTCGCCTTCAACCCTATCGGATGAGTCCAGAAAAGAAGGCCATCGTACGGAAGGAGGTCGACTTCTTGCTCCAGCACGGCCTCATCCGGCCGAGCCAGGGCTCTTGGTGCTCGCCCTGCCTTTTGGTTCCCAAACCAGACGGCTCCTGGCGATTATGCACCGACTATCGGCAGCTCAACAAGGTGACCATTGTGAATGCCTACCCGCTGCCCCTCCTCAAGGACTGCATCGACGAGCTGGGAAACGCCAAGTACATCTCGAAATTCGACCTCTCCAGGGGGTAATATCAAATCCCACTCACTGAACGTGCTAAACAACTAACTGCGTTCGTGACACCCGAGGGTGTTTTTGAGTATCAAGTGTTACCGTTCAGCTTGCGTAATGCCCCTGCCACGTTCAAGAGACTCATGAACTATCTGCTCGCTAAGGTGCCAAATTGTCGGGCGTATTTAGATGATATCGTGCTCTTTGACAGTAATTGGGCTGACCACATAGCTAGGTTACGCCAGTTGTTCACAATTTTAAAGAACGCAAATCTAACCTTAAATGCAAAAAGTGTCATTTTGGCCAAGGCACAGTGACATACCTCGGTTATGAAGTGGGCCAAGAAAAAGTGTTACCTCAGCAAGATAAAATCAGTGCCATTCTGGAGTATCCAGTGCTAAAGTCTAAAAAGGACGTTCAAAGATTTATCGGTATGTGTGCGTACTATCGACGCTTTTGTCAGAACTTTTCCAGTGTTGCCACTCCTCTCACAGACTTGTTGTGGAAGGCCGTTAAATTTAAGTGGTCATCAAACTGTGCAGAGGCTTTTAAAAATTTGAAATTGATCTTAGCGTCTGCCCCAGTGCTTGCTAGTCCAAGGTTCGACCGCCCGTTTAAAATTCATGTTGACGTGTCTGACTCGGGTGCTGGTGCAGTGTTGTTGCAAACTGGGGATGATCAGGTGGAACACCCAGTATATTATTACTCTGTGAAATTTGACAAGGCACAATGCAATTATTCAGTGGTAGAAAAAGAGGCGTTGGCGCTAGTGTTAACATGTAAAAAGTTCGAAGTTTACCTCACAGGTAATATAGTGGAAGTGTACACGGACCATAACCCACCGGTCTTCCTCACTCAGATGAAGGGGAAGAATAAACGCATCCTCAGGTGGGCATTGTACCTACAGGACTTCAATCTTTCCATTACCCACCTACCGGGCAGGCTCAACGTGATAGCCAACGCTCTGTCCCGGTTACCTGAATAACATTTGTTATGGTTTTGGTCAGACAAACAATCTTCGTCCACATGGTCTTTATTCTCCGCCAGTAACAACAACAAAACAATTATCAGGTACATGAAATATTATTAACAAGATCATAAACAAAAGAGCATCTGCTCCAAACATGCTACCTCCAACATCTGTAGTACTCAATCTCAACATTCCTCCCCTTTTAAATAAACTATATCCCTTCAGGTTAAGTCTATCAGGCGGTCGTATGACTCTTCCTGATTTTCTCAACTGGGAGTCCTGACCTGTTACTTCTGGGAAACATTCTTCTGAATTACTCCTTGTAGAGTCCATAGGGTTAACTGTATCCCCATTACCCTCTACTGCCCCTTGTTCTGCCTCCCGGTCTCCTGCAGGTGCTGCTATCCCTTCATTATAAGGATGGATATCACTAGTTGCCCCACACCCACCTGAAGGGTCTTCAAAATTCCCTGTGAACCTTGGCATGAGCTGATCGGCATGCCTTTTCCAATTAATGTTCCCAAAACTCTGCACTTGCACAGTGAAGTTCCTGCGGCCCAGGACCTCCCTAATTTTCCCTTCCACCCAGGGCTTTCCACTTCCAAAATTCCTTGCATATACTGCATCCCCCTCATTAAACAACAATTCCTCTCCCTGAGCCAACTGACTGGCCAAGCTAGTTACCGATTTCTCTTTATTGGGATCTGTCTTTACTGCTTCCATGTGCACTTTAAAGTGTCTATTAAACAGTAATTCAGAAGGAGATTTACCAGTAGTAGAATGAACAGTTTTCCTTTGATTATATAAAAATCTACAAAGCCTTGTATTAATAGTACCTTCCGTAAACCACTTTAACCCTTCTTTCAAGGATCTCACTGCTCTCTCTGCTAGACCATTTGAAGAAGGATTATAGGGGGCAGGTGTTACATGTTTAATACCATTTTTCCGAAAAAAATTCCTCCATTTCCACAGAAACAAAATAAGGAGCATTGTCTGAGACAATTATGTCTGGCAATCCAAAATTACAAAATGTTTTCCTTAGTAATTCACAAGTTACAGATGATGTGGTGGAATTACACACATGCACATCCAGAAATTTGGTGTATGAATCCACCACCACTAGGTAATATTTATTATCCATAGGTCCCGCATAATCTACATGAAGTCTAGACCAGGGTTTTCCAGTGCATGGCCAAGAAAGTACTGGGGCCTGGGGTTTCTGATGATTCTTAAAGCAAATATGACAATTTTTTGTTACCTCAGCAATATCCTGGTCTATTTTTGGCCACCAAACCCAACTTCTAGCTTCTGCTTTCATAGCATTTATGCCATTATGGCCTACATGCAGCTGTTCCAAAATCTTACATCTCAGTTCCCCAGGCACCACCACTCTATTCCTATACAAGAGTACATCCTGGTGAATACTAAGGTCAGCCTTCACTGCAGCATACTCTGACAATAACAAATTATCATTCCAACCATATTTGACATTTTTCAACAACAGACTTAATTTAGGATCTCTACCAGTTGCCTTCCTAATAGTCTGGAATGAAATATCCTCAAAAGACATAGATTCCACCAGGTTAACATACTCCACTGGAATACTGGAATTTAATTCTTCTGTCGCAGGCAATCTACTTAATGCATCAGCTACTACATTATCCTTGTCTGGCTTAAACTCTAAATCATACTCAAACTGAGAGAGTAGTAATGCCCATCTTTGAATTCTAGCATTGACATTAACTGGAATCTGCTTACCTCTGCCAAACAATCCTAACAGGGGTTTATGATCTGTTCTAGCAAGAAATTTCCTCCCCAGCAGAAAATACCTCAGTTTTTTTACAGCATTTACCAAAGCTAAGGCTTCTTTATCTAACTGAGAATAATTCTGTTCCGCAGGAGATAATTTCTTGCTAGCAAAATATATTACTTTATCCTGACCATCTACTTCCTGTAATAATACACAACCCACTCCTACTGGGGAAGCATCTACCTCCAGTTTTAACGGGAGTCTACCTGTAAAATTAGTGAGCACTGGAGAATTGATCAATTCCTGCTTAATATTCCTGAATGCATTTTCCTCTCTTGCTGCCCACTTAAATCTAGCCCCTTTTTTCAACAATTCATACAAGGGTGCTAATTTTGTTGAAAAGTTCTTCACGAACTTACAAAAATATGTAACCATCCCAACAAAAGACTGTACTTCCCCAACTGATGTTGGGGCTGGGGCACCTATTATAGCAGCTACATTTTTGTGAGAAGGAGTAAAGCCCTTACCTGAAATATGGTACCCCAGATATTCAATGGCCTTGGTCTTCAACGTTGTTTTTTCCTTATTAATCTTCACATTGTGCTTTTGCAAAAGATTCAAAACTTGTTCTAATCTTGTTCTTGTTCTAATCCAGCAGTCTCCGTGGTGTAGTGGTAAGACACTCACCTGGCGTTCCGCGAGCGCTATGTCATGGGTTCGTATCCTGGCCGGGGAGGATTTACTGGGCGCAATTCCTTAACTGTAGCCTCTGTTTAACGCAACAGTAAAATGTGTACTTGGATGAAAAAACGATTCTTCGCGGCAGGGGATCGTATTCCAGGGACCTGCCCGAAACGCTACGCGTACTAGTGGCTGTACAAGAATGTAACAACTCTTGTATATATCTCAAAAAAAAAAAAAAAAAAAAAAAATCTAGCATCATGCACTTCCTCATTCTCCCCACATACAATAATGTCATCTAAAAAACTAGCCACACCTTCAATGTTAACTAACAACTGGGACATGAATCTCTGAAAAATTGCTGGAGACGAGGAGAGTCCAAAAGGAAGTCTTTTATACTTAAATAACCCCTTGTGGGTATTAATCACTAACAATTTCTGGCTCTCCTCCTCTACAGGAATTTGCAAGTAAGCATCTTTCAGGTCAATCTTAGAAAAAATTGCTCCCTTGCAGACCACTGACAACAACTCATCTATCTTAGGTAAAGGGTACTTCTCACAGTGTATGCGGTTGTTCAGTTCTTTGAAGTCTGCACAGATTCTCAAGGATTTCCAATCTGCCTTCAACACTTTTACAATTGGGGCTGCCCACTCACTATATGTAATTGGCTCTAAGATGCCTTCTGCCACATGCTTTTCCAGGGCTGATTCTACCAATTGCTTGTAATGAAACGGCACTGTTCTTGCCTTGAAAAATTTAGGTGAAGCCCCACTTTTCAGGTGAATTTTTGCCACCATGCTATTAATTGGCTTATCTGCCTCCACTGAATATTTGTCTAACATTTGTTCAGCACTTTTAATTGTTTTAACTATCGACAATTCATCTAGGCCCGCCAAGAAAATTCCCACTTTTTCCATGAGATCCTTACCACATAGGCTAGGATTATGTGAATCCACTACATAAAAATCCTGGACAATTTCTTTTCCATTATAACCTACTTTTGCCTACACCTTGCAATAGACCTTAATCGGTACATTATCATAAGCACTTAAAGATTTTTTACCTGGTTTTACATTCAATTGCAAGGTATCTGCCCAATCTCTAGACAATGTTGACACTGCAGCACCAGTGTCCAGTTCCAAGGGAACTAACTTCCCATTAATTACAAAATTCACCACTTGTGACTTCACTGAACATACCTTTTCTTTCACCGAATATAGTCGGTTTTCCTCACCTGCAGCTTCTTCAGACTGGTTACCTTCCTCTACTGCCTTGACCACAGTACCACTACCTCTTCTTCCTGCATTCCCTGGTCGTCTCCTCTCCCAGGCCTTGTTGTTCCTGTTCAGATATTCTCTACACACTCTCTGCAAGTGCCCCTCCTTGTTACAAAAGTTGCATATATATGCACGAAACTTGCACTTTCTACTTATGTGCTTGTATCCACAGTGTGTACATCTGGTCTGGCTCTGTACGACCATAATTTCCTGAGTAGAAGTCTTACTTCCAAAAGCCCTTTCCAGGTTCAATATCTTCTCGAGCAGTGCCCATGAAGTCATCGATTGTAGATCCAAATTTTCTGCCACCAGGTTAGGGAAATAATTCTCCTTTTCCACTGCCATGAACAACTGGTCCTTAACCCTGCCGTCCAACTGTGCTCCGAAGTTGCAGTGGTTAGCCAAAGCCTTCAATTCCGCAAATAAATCCTGTACGGATTCCTGCTGCTTTTTCGTCCTCGTCTGGAAATCCATCAAACTCCTGTGATATGATGGTTTCACCACATACTGACGTTTAAGCAAAGCAATCAAGTCTACATAGGTCTTCGTGTGCGGTAGCTCAGGTGCACACAAATTTCCGAGAACACTATATGCTTCAGAACCCAGTGAAACTAAGAGTACCGCTTTCTTGTTGGCGTCCTCCTTAATCTCCCGGTACTGAAAGTTTGCTTCCAGCAGGCTGAGCCACAGGTCCAACGAGATCTTAGCAGTGTTTAACGGCTCGATTGACATGGTAGCCATGGTCACGGTGTAGCACACTCCACTGTTATATGCGAAGCGTCCACTCGTCCACACGACGTACCCTGCACTGTCTTGATCCTCACACCACGTCTCATACCCAGGCTCTCTGCCAGCCATGTTTAATTCTCGTCGCCACTGTTATGGTTTTGGTCAGACAAACAATCTTCGTCCACATGGTCTTTATTCTCCGCCAGTAACAATAACAAAACAATTATCAGGTACATGAAATATTATTAACAAGATCATAAACAAAAGAGCATCTGCTCCAAACATGCTACCTCCAACATCTGTAGTACTCAATCCCAACAACATTCATCTGAGCCACAGGAAGCCATTTACCAACTGTCATGCTTTAGTTATTTTTTTTTAGGTTCTCCTGTGACATTAAATATTCCGTGTGCAATTTATTTACTTCCCCTTTTTTTGTGTCTATGTGTTTTTTTTTCAGAGAATTCCTTTGTACTTTTCTTGCAGAGAAATTGTTGTTTTGATTGATTTTTTTTTGTCATATTTTCCTTTTTATTCTCTGTATACGCTTACAAAAAAAATATGACTACTATTCTAGTAGTCACATTTTTTTTTCTCTGAAGGGGGCAGGAGTGTTACGATCCTGGGTTCCTCAGTGGAACCCAGAGGTCAAAATTGAACTAAATAAGCTACGTTAGATTAGCAAAACGCAAGTCGATGTGTCTTTGTTTGTATCTTCCCTGCCAGACGTAAGACTATTCTTGTTTCTCAAAGAGCATTTAAAGACTGAGCTTGGGGTTGATTATTAAATAATAACATAGGCACCAACTATGTTTACTAATACTTTCTAATCATTTGTAAAGTAACAATACGTTGCATAGGGGAAGATTTTTAATGTGCTTAGCTGCACAATCAATTAGGCTCCTCCCGGCACCACCACAATGCGGGAGGCCTGAGCTGGTCGCTGGGAGCGTTCTTCTTCTGGCTGTCGTTCGTGGGGACGAGACCTACTCTGTGGCTGCACCACTACTCTCCTCCCTTCTCCTCTTACTTATTTCCCTTACCTTAAGTTCCTGTACCACTAAGTTAAGTACTGTGTGTTTAAGTGTGCCTACTCTGGTAGTAACGATTGGTGAGACCTGGGGGTAGTATTTGCCAGTGTTTTGGGTACCCCTAAGTGTGTGTTTTGGTATTAGGGTACCACGTGGTCTCACTACCCTAAGCTGCATCCAACTTCCGTGCTTATCCAGTAGTACTTTACCCTAGCTTGTTCTTAGTGTAAACCTTCTATCCTGCTTATGTGGACCAAGGCTTTTAACGTAAGATAGTGTGGTAAAGTAATTATTATTATTGTTATTGGTGTGAGTGTATATGGGGGGTTGTTAAGGGGTTAATAAATAAGTAAATTAGAACAGAGTATCCCTTCTTCCTGTGTGGGAGTGCATTGATCAACCCTTAGTCTGACATGGTCTAGTAGCAATTATTATTGCTGTGGATAGTTTATTTTGGGGGCCGGGCCTTTTAGCTCTCCCATATTTGATAACTCTGATTTCTAACTACCCTTACCCCTTAATAGTACCAGTTTCCCCATAGCAAGCCCATCATTTATATAACATGGATAACTGTGGATTACGTGGTGACTGGAGGCCTC
This sequence comes from Procambarus clarkii, assembly GCF_040958095.1. Lineage (NCBI taxonomy): Eukaryota > Metazoa > Arthropoda > Malacostraca > Decapoda > Cambaridae > Procambarus > Procambarus clarkii. The sequence continues at coordinate 31,141,488 of NC_091162.1, forward strand.
AGTCATTCTCTTAATTGGTCATCTCTCCCTCAGTGTTATTACTCATGTATTCCACCTTTTTTGTCCCTAGGATATTTCTCAAATTATGGCAGATCATCATTTTGGTACCCTGGTACTTTGATTCGTCTTCAGGCCAAAGCACACTATCTTCTGCAATCCGACCAAAGGAGGATACAGAGGGCCATAGTTCCTCTAGCACGGACTACGCTGTTGAGTTGGGACCTCAACAGCAGATCTCGTCACCAGTTGACGCTCGCACCCCTATAAGTCGGTCAGAGATGATGATATTTACTCAGGTAGGGAATTAGCTTTCTTTTTTCAGAGCACAAGGAACGCTAATTCAGTAAGTATCATATAATTAAAGTAGGAAAACCCTTGCTTCTGTCATATAGAGACTCGGCAAGGTATCCCTACATTCTTGGACTACCTTTCACTTTTGAAACAATTAAAAGTTTCATTTGTTTTAGAAACTATCGGTTTCATTTAGTTAGTAGGATTTTCTTGCCTTTATTCTCTTACATTGAGTACCGGGTACAAGATTTCTTGCGATTTTGATTGACTAATCATTTACCATACTAATATTAACGTTAATTGTTAACGATTAAATTTCCACAGGATGGTTACCAGTTGCCACGTCATCCTATTACTGACACTTAAAATATCACAAGTATATTCGTTGTACACTTATTTGCTATTTCAAAATGTTTCGTCTCTCAGCATTTCGTAACGATCCAGCAAGTGAAGTAGGGAACTTAAGTCGTGCCAAGAGGACTGAATTACAAACTCTTGCACACGAGTATCAACTAGATGCTCCCCCTGGAGCCAACAAAAATGACTTGCACAATCTTATCTTGGATTACCTCTTAGATGAAGGAATCATAGACTCTGATGCTCACGAAAACTATTCTATTGCAGATAAACATGCTCTACTGACAGCTATGAAGTTGAAGCTCGAACTAGCGAAAATAGAGCGTGTCCAACTGCAAGAACAAGCTGCATATGAGAAAGAAGCTCTACAACGAAGAGAACGTGAGGCTGCCCTAAAGAAAGAAGAACAGGAACATGAGGCTGCCCTAAAGAAAGAAGAACAGGAACATGAGGCTGCCCTAAGGAAAGAAGAACAAGAACGCGAGGCGGCCCTGGCGAAAGAAGCTCTACAACGAAAGGAACGTGAGGCTGCCTTAAAGAAAGAAGAACAGGAACGCGAGATGGCCCTAACCCGTGAGCGGGAGAGGGAACAGCTTGAAGCAAAAAAACTTCACCTGGAGATGCAACGTGAGCACGATAAACAGCAAGCTGAGAGTGTTCTAGCATATCGTCGACAAGAACTCATCTTGAAAACTACACACCACACTCAGCGACAAGCTTACCGCTAGTCTTCCCGTAAGTTTCAATGTCTCCCATGCAAGTAAGTTAATGCCACCATTCGTTGAGACAGAGATAGATGTGTTTTTCACCACTTTTGAGACCCTAGCTAAAAAACTTAGCTGGCCTGAAGATCAATGGTCTACCCTTCTCAGAGTGCATCTCACAGGTAGAGCTTCGGTACCTTAGCGTCTGAGAATGACTACCAGACCCTGAAGCAAGCAGTTTTAGACGCCTATCTTCTCTCCACCGAAAGCTACAGACGAAAATTCCGTGATTATCTAAAGGCAAGTACCACCACCTTTTTAGAATTTACCAATACAAAGAAAATATATTTCATGAAATGGCTGGAAGCAGCACATGTCTCTACATTTTCAGAACTCGTCAACCTCATTCTAGTTGAGGAATTCTTTAGACGTGCTCCCCTTCCACCCGTTTATATTTAGCAGACAAAGAAGAAACCGACTACATCAAATGTGCGAAGTCGGCTGACACCTACAGCCTCATACACCAGCTAACACCAGATCCACCTTCCAGTAAGAAGTCTTGGTATAGTTATGACAAAGTGAGTACCGATCAAGCGAGCTCCCAATTGTATTGTAAGTATTGCAAGCTCTATGGACATACCATAGATAAATGTGGAAAAGCTCAATACAAAGGCTATAGTGAAACTCCTAAACCCAAACCGACTCCTCCAAAGTCCGGTAAGCCTGTGATGAATGTTGGTGTTCCTGTTAATGATCTTTCTCTCTTCAGCAAACACCTGTATCCTGGAACTGTCTCTGCCAACAGTACAGATTCGGAGGGACGTTTCAATTTGAAGATCTTGAGGGACACAGCGGCTCTTCAGTCAATAATATTGAAATCGGCTGTGCCTAACATCACCTACACCGGGGAAACCGTCCTTATCACTGACCTCACTGCTACCACTCCGTATCCACTCGCCAGAGTCCACCTGGATTGTCTTTTCGTGACCGGTGAAGTCCAAGTCGCCATCTGGGAAAAGCCTTTTCCCATGTCTGGAGTGCAACTTCTGGGCAATGACTTGGCTGAAGATCTTTAACCTTCCAACCTGATCATCATGGACAAACCCCAGGTATGTGACTCTGTAGTAGACAACCCCATCTTAAAGTATGTTCCAGCAGAGGTTCAAGAAAGTGATGAAGTTTCTCCTCCGGTTTTGGTGACCACCCGTGCACAAGCTGCACGCCCGCAACCAGCTGAATCTACTACAACCGCTGTCCCTCAAGACCATCAGAACCTACCACAGAATCTTACTATGCTGGAGTTCCGTAAGTTACAGAGGGAGGATCCTTCATTAACACCATTATTCTTCCAGGCTGAGACTCAACCTGACAGTATCCCTGGGTTCTTCCTAGAGAATCAGTTGCTCTACCACAGGTGCAGACCCAGTAAGCTGACGGAGGATGACGATTAGGCAAATGTCGAACAACTAGTGGTTCCCACCAGCCTATGGCCCGATATTCTACACCTGGCCCACGGAGCACTTTCTCACTATGGTTTTAACAAATTCTATCACGGAATCAGACAAGACTACTACTGGCCAGGTATGGTTAAAGACGTCAAAAGTTACGTGCAACAGTGTCATATATGTCAGATGGCAGGGAAACCTAACATCCCGATTCCCAAAGCTCCTTTAATTCCCATCTTGGTGCCTGCGGAACCTTTCCACAGACTCATCATAGTGCTGTAGTTCTTCTGGTGAGGCTTCAACTTGTAGCTATGGTAGCTGACAGGAAGAACCTCCTCGCCTCGTTGTTGTAGTAGGACGCCCCCGATGCCGGTACTACTGTCGTCGACCTTGATGAGGAAGGGCTTCGTGATATCTGGAGAGGCGAGAATGGGATCAGAACATAGCAAAGGAGCACTATTATAGTCCTGTAAATTTTTAGGAAGATCATTACGGATTTTCGAGTTGGAAGGCACTGACTCAGAGTCAGCTTTCCGTAGGAAAAGCAGGGAAGGTCTCACTTGTTGGTCCTTTACCCCGGACCAGTTCTGGCAACGCTTATATACTAACCATCCTGTGTCCAACCACCAGATTCCCCATAGCAGTTCCTGTAAAGAACATTACGGCTGCTACGGTGGTAAAACAACTATTGAAGATCCTTACCCAATACGGATTTCCAAGGAAGGTTCAAAGTGACTGTGGCACCAACTTCACCAGTGATCTCTTCAAGAAAACGCTGGAAGAGTTCAACATCACTCAGGTATTGTCCAGCCCCCTATCATCCTGCTTCACAGGGTTCTCTTGAACGTAGTCACCAAATGATTAAATCACTCCTAAAGAAATTTTGCAATGAAACCATGAAAGACTGGGACAAACAACTTGACATCATCATGTGTATTTTCAGAAGTCTCCCAAATGAGTCTCTAGGAGTATCTCCTTATGAGATACTCTACGGACTCCTCTCAAAGCTTTTAAAGACTTTCTACGTAACGCCACCTTCAGTGACCCTCAGAATGTGCCCCAGTTTCTTTAAAACTTAAAGCACATTCTAGAGAGAGTACGTAAATTTGCTAATGACAATCTGTTGAAAGCTCAAGAGAGGATGAAGACTCATTTTGACCAGCGCAGCAAAATCGGGAAATTTAAACCAGGAGACTTCGTGTTGGCATATCTTCCTATCCCAGGTTCTCCATTGCAAAATAAGTTTTCAGGACCCTACCACATCAAGGAGTGCAGAAAAAAACACAACTACGTTCTTGAGACTCCAGATAGGCGGCGGAGGACCCAGTTGTGCCACGTCAATCTACTCAAGGAGTATAAAGGTATTCCCCCCACTGTGCTAATATCACTCTCCACTTTCAAAGATCCATACCTCCACAGTGAGACCTTCCCTGCTTCTCCTACGGAAAGCTGACTCTGAGTCAGTACCTTCCAACTCGAAAATCCGTAATGATCTTCCTAAAAATTTACAGGACTATAATAGTGCTCCTTTGCTATGTTCTGATCCCATTCTCGCCTCTCCAGATACAATACAATACAATACAATACAATTTTATTTAGGTAAGGTACATACATACAATAAATATTTACAAGGATTGTTTGACTTATAGGTATAGCTAGTACATACAATGCCTAAAGCCACTATTACGCAAAGCGTTTCGGGCATGATAAACTTAAATGACAAGCTTAATACTAATTGAGCATAATGAGTAGAATGAAAACAAGAAATGAAAACATAGATGAAAAAGCAGCACAAATACAATTATGTCGACAAACAGCGCTCTTTAAAGAAAAAAAAACAGACATTGGTTGACAATAGAAGGGTAAGGTAGGTTACAGGGAATTTATTAGGTATAGCTTCGCTTTTAACTTAAACTGGTTGAGAGAGGTACAGTCTTTAACATGGTTGGGAAGGTCATTCCACATTCTGGGCCTCTTGATTTGTAGAGCATTTCTAGTTTGATTAAGTCGTACTCTAGGAATATCAAAACTGTATTTATTTCTGGTGTGATGCTCATGGGTTCTGATACAACCTTCTATGAAGCTTTTGAGATCAGGATTGGCATTATAGTTTAGCGTTTTATATATGTATAATACACATGAGAGAATGTGCAGTGACTTAATGTCTAACATATTCAGAGATTTAAGTAGGGGTACCGAGTGATGTCTGGGGCCAGAATTGGATATTGTCCTAATAGCAGCTTTGTGTTGAGTAATTAGAGGACGTAAGTGATTTTGGGTAGTAGAGCCCCAAGCACAAATACCATAGTTGAGATATGGATAGATAAGGGAGTAATAGAGAGTCACCAGGGCAGGGCGTGGTACATAATATCTGATCTTAGAAAGAATGCCAACAGTTTTTGAAACTTTTTTTGATATGTTTAGAATGTGTCCCTGGAAATTAACCTTGTGGTCAATGAGAATGCCAAGGAATTTGCCATCTAATTTGTTACAAATTTGGGTATTGTTTATTTTGAGATTTATTTGATAAGAGGATTTATTGCCAAACAAAATATAAAAGGTTTTGTCAATGTTAAGGGTGAGTTTGTTGGCAGTTAGCCACAGATGGACTTTATTTAGCTCAGTATTTACTGTGGCATTTAGAGCAAGGGGATCAGGACTGGAGTAAATGAAGGTTGTGTCGTCAGCAAATAGAATTGGTTTGAGGTGTTGGGAGGCATTTGGAAGGTCATTAATGTAGATGAGAAAGAGGAGAGGGCCAAGTATGCTGCCCTGAGGAACACCAATGTTGATGGGTAGGGTGGGAGAAATTGTATTATTCACAGAAACATATTGGAGCCTGTCAGTAAGGTAGGATTTGAGGTATTGTAGGGAGTGTCCTCTGACTCCATAATGATGTAATTTAAGAAGAAGGTTTTGGTGGTTGACAGTGTCAAAAGCTTTACGCAGGTCCATAACAACCCAACAGAGAACTCATTTTTATCAAGAGCTGTATGAATCGAGTTAAGCATACTAATAAGTGCATCGTTAGTGCTTTTTTTGGGTCTGAAGCCATATTGGCAAGGGCTAAGTATATTGAGTTTGGCTAGATATGAGTAAAGCTGCTTATAGATTAGTTTTTCAAAAATTTTTGACAAGTTTGGCAGGATAGATATAGGTCTGTAGTTGTTAACATCTGTGAGATTACCACATTTGTGGACAGGCGTTACTCTCGCTTTTTTTAGAATATCTGGGAAGGTTTGGAGTTCAAGTGACTTGTTGAAGAGCAAAGCAATAGCAGGGGCTAAAGATCTGGAGGCTTTTTTGTAAATTAAAGTAGGTATCTCCTCAAGGGCACCAGACTTGGTTTTAAGGGAAAGGATTATCTCATTGACGTCAGTGGAATTAATAGGCTTTAGGTACAGAGACTGTGGATAGTTACCTGAAAGATAGTCATTAATGTCTGTACTGGAAGATGGAATATCATTTGCAAGGGATGAACCAATGGAAGAGAAGAACCTATTGAACTCAGTAGCAGAATCAGAGGCTGAAAGCTGACCATCGTTATTAGACAGGAGAGTCGGTTTGTTATTTAAAGACTTCTTTGATCCCAATATTTGAGAAATTATTCTCCAAGTTTGTTTAATGTTGCTCTTTATTTGGGTAAATTTATCTTCGTAGTATTTAGTTTTGGCTCGTCTAATTATCTTAGACAGCAATAATGAGTAATTCTTTGAGAATTCTTTGGAGACAATTCCTAACCTATACTTTTTCTCAAGGTCATGTTTTTTATTAATAGATTTAAGTATTCCCTTTGTAAGCCAGGGATTGTTAAGCCTTTTGGTTGTGACTTGTTTTGTAAGCATAGGACAGTGGGTATTATAAAGGCTAAGAGTTTTTTGAAGAAAAGATTGCACTGCTAGGTTGATGTCCACTATGTTACCTAACTCGGACTCCCAGTTGACATTATCAGCAGCAGTTATAAAATTGTCTATAGCAGTTTCATTGTGTAGTCTAAAACGTATCACTCTTGACTCAAGAGGTGGTTTGCTAATGTTAGTTAAGAGAAATGTGGGGTAATGATCTGTAGTGCTATCGGTGATTATACCTGAAGTAAGCGGAGAGGTTATGTTTGTCCAGATGTGATCGAGCGTCGTGGCAGTGCTATCAGTGATTCTAGTAGGTCTAGTGATTAAGGGTATGAGGAAGCAGGAATTCATACAGTTGAGGAAGCTAACAGCAGTGGGGTGTTCAGGCTCGCAGAGGTCAATATTAAAGTCCCCTGCGATAATTAGGTGGTTTTTGTTCAGTCTGTTATCAAGTATTAGATTTCTAAGGTTAGAGTTGAATTCGGACACATCAGTGTTAGGAATTCTATAAACTGCACCCACAGTCAGGACAGACTCGGCACCCTTGACTCTGAAGCTGGCGAAGATATACTCCCCATAGCAGTCTCTGGTTCTAATTTCTTTTAAGCATGTTAGTTCTTGGTGGTAGTAAAGAGCAGTGCCACCACCTCTCTGAATTTGACGACAGTTGTGAATTGCTGAGTAGTTAGGCATGTTAAAGAGCTGAGTAGTATCCTCTTTCAACCATGTTTCAGTAAGTATAATAAAAGAGAATTTGTTGTCAATAGCTTCAATCAAGGCACTAACATCATCGAAGTGTTTACCTAGGGATCTAACGTTCAAATTGATTACAGAGATATTGTGATTATGAGTTAATACATTGTTTACATCATGTGCTGCAAAATATCTGCAATTTAGATCATTAAAGTGATAATTGTCATAGATAGTGGATAAGAGGTTAAGTTCAGGGTCTATACTTGTCTGCATAAAAAAAGCTGATTGCAGGAAAAACAAGGGAAGAAAGGCAAATAACAAGGTAGAAATAAGCTATAAAATAGGGAAAAAGATGTACACAATACAGAACAAAGCAAACTCAAAAGGGGCTTACAGGGGTACAATGGAGTAAGGGAGTATGGCTAGGCTAGGCAACCTAGGTAATAAATGAGATTAACGAAAAAACATATAAACATGGACTATACAAAACACAAGATATAGAAATACAAAACAAAAATATAAACAAGACTAAGCAATACAAAAACAAATTGAGCAAAAATGAAAAATGAGGTAGATTGCTTACAAGTACTCTCAGGTACACTGTAAGTAACAATTTACAATTTGAGATACAGGCAAAGCCAGGGGTACAATGGAGTAAGGGAGCATGGCGAGGCTAGGCAACCTAGGTAATAAATGGAATCAAAGAAAAGTTGAATAATAAGCATAGGCAAATTTAAGCTAATTATTAACTATAAATAGTTCAGTTATGACTGTATAATTAATAAGACCTGAAGAACTGTTTATGCACTCAATTAAATAATTTCAGTAAATGACTAGTTAAGAGTAAGTTAAATATTAAGTCAGAAAATGAAACAATGAGACTTAGGAAACCTAGCCCCACTAGTTGACAGGGGGTTAATTAAGTTAATTCACTGGGAGTGATAATGAGCTGAGACAGACCACATTGGGAGAGGAAAGTGTTGAGGTTCTCTTCTTTAGTAATTGTGAACATTTTGCCCTCTGCGGTTTTTCTCACCTTTATCAGTCCATCTCTAACGAAGCACTGATGAATCGCATCTGGGTTTTTTGTTTTTGTTTTTGTTTTTGTGAATGTTTTGAAACTTAATTCTTAAGTTTCTTAAGAAACTTAAGCAGTCTCCGTGGTGTAGTGGTAAGACACTCGCCTGGCGTTCCGCGAGCGCTATGTCATGGGTTCGTATCCTGGCCGGGGAGGATTTACTGGGCGCAATTCCTTAACTGTAGCCTCTGTTTAACGCAACAGTAAAATGTGTACTTGGATGAAAAAACGATTCTTCGCGGCAGGGGATCGTATTCCAGGGACCATAGGATTAAGGACGTGCCCGAAACGCTACGCGTACTAGTGGCTGTACAAGAATGTAACAACTCTTGTATATATCTCAAAAAAAAAAAAAAAAAAAAAAAAAAAAAAAAAAATAATTGAGATGGAATGAGTTGATTTTGGTCGGTTACTTTGGTTTTGCTATAACATGCTAGGACTCCATGTACTTAGCTGCCTGTGGGTGGCGGTCTACATCATCTGGCAATAGTATAAGGGCTGATATACAGCTTAGAGTGAGGAGCGCAGCGTGATCACGTTGGTCTCGTAGCGTAGCGTTTTAGTTCCCCGTTTTCCCCGTAGCGTAGCGTTTAGTTTTAGTTAGTTTAGATATCACGAAGCCCTTCCTCATCAAGGTCGACGACAGTAGTACCGGCATCGGGGGCGTCCTACTACAACAACGAGGCGAGGAGGTTCTTCCTGTCAGCTACCATAGCTACAAGTTGAAGCCTCACCAGAAGAACTACAGCACTATCGAAAAGGAACTCCTCTCCATCGTCCTGAATCTGCAACATTTCGAACCTTACCTACAGGGGAATACATACATACAAGTGATGTTACATTAATGGATTGATATATAGATAGAGCTAGTACATACAATGCCTAAAGCCACTATTACGCAATGCGTTTCGGGCAAGAAAAACATTAATATCTAGAAATTAATACTAATTGAGCATAAAGAATAAAAAGTGTTGAGAACAAATACAAATAAAGATAAAAAAAAAAGGGGGAACATACCTTGACGTGCTTCCGGGGCTTAGCGTCCCCGCGGCCCGGTCGTCCGACCAGGCCTCCTGGTTGCCGGACTGATCAACCAGGCTGTTGGACGCGGCTGCTCGCAGCCTGACGTACGAGTCACAGCCTGGTTGATCAGGTATCCTTTGGAGGTGCTTATCCAGTTCTCTCTTGAACACTGTGAGGGGTCGGCCAGTTATGCCCCTTATGTGTAGTGGAAGCGTGTTGAACAGTCTCGGACCTCTGATGTTGATAGAGTTCTCTCTCAGAGTACTAGTTGCACCTCTGTTTTTCAACGGGGGTATTCTGCACATCCTGCCATGTCTTCTGGTCTCATGTGATGTTATTTCTGTGTGCAGGTTTGGGACCAGCCCCTCTAATATTTTCCACGTGTAAATTATTATGTACCTCTCCCGCCTGCGCTCAAGGGAGTACAGTTTTAGGCTCTTTAGTCGGTCCCAGTAGTTTAGATGTTTTACTGAGTGGATTCTAGCAGTAAAGGATCTCTGCACGCTCTCCAGTTCAGTAATTTCTCCAGCTTTGAAAGGTGCTGTCATTGTGCAGCAGTACTCCACTCTAGAGAGCACAAGCGTTTTGAAAAGTATCATCATCGGTATAGCATCTCTAGTGTGAAAAGTTCTTGATATCCAACTTGTCATTTTTCTTGCAGTTGTGACGGCTACTTTATTGTGTTCTTTAAAGGTAAGGTCTTCCGACATGAGTACACCCAGATCCTTTACATTGCCTTTTCGTTCTATGTTATGATTTGCCTGAGTTTTGTACGTGGTTTCCGTTTTTATATTTGACTGAAAAAGCAGCACAAATACAATAGGTTGACAAACAGTGTTGATTAAAAAAAAAAAATGTGCTCTCAAGCACAAGCACAAAGAGTTAGAATATTCTGTGCTCTCAAGCACAAGCACAAAGAGTTAGAATATTCTGTGCTCTCAATCTGAAACAACCATCTGATATACCCTCTGTCTATTAGTGGATGCGCTCAGCCAGCGCTTTATTCTCAGCACCTGTTAATTTCATTTTGTCTTTATCCATTTTAGAGTAACGTCACCATTATATTGTTTTATGTTATTTTTTGAATCTTGTGAGTTTGCACTGTACATAGCCAAGGAATTGTCTTATTTATAATTTGTTTTATATTTAATTAAAGTTTCATTGTTCATACTATTTGTTTTGCTTGTTTTGCCTTACTTTGCCACATGACTGCAGCTATGCAGTCATCTTTTTTTTTAAATGTGATAGGCATTGACACCAGCCATTGGGAGGACTGCCGAACACCTACACTTCTTTTTTTTCCATCACAATATATACAAGAAGGTACATTAGGATTGTGAGGATACATAGCATAGTAATTACATTCTTGTAAAGCCACTAGTACGTGCAGCGTTTCGGGCAGGTCCTTAATCTAAGAACACACCACACACAGAGATCACATTAACGTGATGCATCCTGTTTTAACCCTGTCGTAACTCAGTCGATTAAGGCAGTGTCTGGGATGGTCCCAGACGCAGGTTCGAATCCTCGTCACTGCCCTTGTGGATTTGTTCATTTAATCTAAGAAACTTATAAGTAGGTAAATACTTGCAAAATTTATAAAAATGATAACAGTTACATAGCATGAAAAAAAATAAAAAATGAGAGAAAAATTGTAGATATATTAAAGCACATAGGTAGCTCAGAATGATTGCAATGACAGCTTGAATGGTAGTTTAACAAAACTTAGCAGGCACAATACAGCATATGGCAAGCACATAAGAGAAGACACCAATGTACGCAATGATAAAGTTGTTTGGATTAAGTACATAAAGATTGGGAGATTGGGTAACACTAGATACAGAGCAAATTTAAAGCTCAGTGTAGGAAACTACGAAGATGAAATTAAGTACATTTTGTTTTTGTTTTTAAATGAGGCAAAAGTTTGACAGCTTTTCAATTCACAGGGAGTGAGTTCCATAGACTAGGTCCCTTAATTTGCATAGAGTGTTTACACAGATTAAGTTTGACCCTGGGGATATCAAAGAGATATTTGTTTCTGGTGTGGTGATAATGGGTCCTATTACATCTATCCAGGGAGAGTTTCAGAGCATAGTTTGCATTTAGGAACAGGGTTTTGTAAATGTAGTTGACACAAGAGAATGTGTGGAGGGAGTTAATATTTAGCAAGTTAAGGGTTTTAAACAAGGGAGCTGAGTGTTGTCTGAAAGCAGAGTTTGTTATTATTCTGATAGCAGATTTTTGCTGGGTGATGATGGGCTTAAGGTGGTTTGCAGTGGTAGACCCCCCATGCACAGATATCAGATACCAATTGTGACACTAGCTCTCCACATATGTCAGTTGCTTAATTTAGAAACTGTACTTGTGATCGATCTCGAACCTATTGTTGATGTGACGACTTATACTGAATTTTGTAACTAGATCATTAAGACTGTAACTTGCTTAGGTAAATGAATTGTGGGGTTCAGTCCCTGAGCCCATTATGTGCCTGAGTCCCTGAGTTGTTTAATGTCAGTTGCTTAATTTAGAAACTGTACTTGTGGTCGATATCGAACCCATTGTTGATGTGACGACTTATACTGAATTTTGTAACTAACTCATCAAGATTGTAACTTGCTTAGCTAAATGAATTGTGGGGTTCAGTCCCTGAGCCCATTATGAGCCCATTATGTGCATGCATACAGTGGTATATAACATGCTCTTCCTCTCCAAAACTCTAAGCCTCTACAACCTTCATTGTCCCCTTCTTACCAAGCAAGTAACTGACAAAAGATTAAACAATCCATGGCTCACAAGTGGAATTCTTAACTCAATCAACAAGAAACATGAATATGAAAAGAAACTTAGGATTGGCCTAGTTACAAGGGAAGTAGTTAAAAGGTACTCATCCATGCTTACCAGTATCATAAGAAAGGCAAAACTTTCATACTATGTAAATAGAGTCAATGAAGCAAAAGGCAACATGAAAAGCAAATGGAAAACCATCTCTAGTATCCTAGGAACTAAACAACACTCACATAACCAAATAAAACTCTATAAGGATGGGGTATACAACGTCAACTGATTAAGAAATGGCAAATGAATTTAATAGTTTCTTTTCATCGGTTGGTGCTAATCTTGCCAGAAAAATCCCACAGACTCAGACACATATTAACACATATCTCTCAGGCAGCTATCCAAACTATCTTCTCCTTTCACCAGTCAGCCCGGCAGATGTTTAGTTAGTTTAGTTCATATATTATGCACCCCATACCCATCTTGTGGGCGGTAGTGGAAAGAGTTACAGAGGCACATAATGGGCTCAGGGACTGAACCCCTCAATTCATTTAGTTAAGCAAGTTACAATCTTGATGAGCTAGTTACAAAATTCAATATAAGTCGTCACATCAACAATGGGTTCGATATCGACCACCTTACCTTGAGGTTACCTTGAGGTGCTTCCGGGGCTTAGCGTCCCCGCGGCCCGGTCGTCGACCAGGCCTCCTGGTTGCCGGACTGATCAACCAGGCTGTTGGACGCGGCTGCTCGCAGCCTGACGTACGAGTCACAGCCTGGTTGATCAGGTATCCTTTGGAGGTGCTTATCCAGTTCTCTCTTGAACACTGTGAGGGGTCGGCCAGTTATACCCCTTATGTGTAGTGGAAGCGTGTTGAACAGTCTCGGACCTCTGATGTTGATAGAGTTCTCTCTCAGAGTACCAGTTGCACCTCTGTTTTTCAACGGGGGTATTCTGCACATCCTGCCATGTCTTCTGGTCTCATGTGATGTTATTTCTGTGTGCAGGTTTGGGACCAGCCCCTCTAATATTTTCCACGTGTAAATTATTATGTACCTCTCCCGCCTGAGCTCAAGGGAGTACAGTTTTAGGCTCTTTAGTCGGTCCCAATAGTTTAGATGTTTTACTGAGTGGATTCTAGCAGTAAAGGATCTCTGCACGCTCTCCAGGTCAGTAATTTCTCCAGCTTTGAAAGGGGCTGTCATTGTGCAGCAGTACTCCACTCTAGAGAGCACAAGCGTTTTGAAAAGTATCATCATCGGTATAGCATCTCTAGTGTGAAAAGTTCTTGTTATCCAACCTGTCATTTTTCTTGCAGTTGTGACGGCTACTTTATTGTGTTCTTTAAAGGTAAGGTCTTCCGACATGAGTACACCCAGAGCCTTTACATTGCCTTTTCGTTCTATGTTATGATTTGCCTGAGTTTTGTACGTGGTTTCCGTTTTTATATTTTCATTTTTTCCATAGCGCATGAGCTGGAACTTATCTTCGTTAAACACCATATTATTTTCTGTAGCCCATAGAAAGACCTGATCTACATCTGACTGGAGGTTCGCCGTGTCCTCTATGTTGCCTACTCTCATGAAGATCCTAGTGTCATCTGCAAAGGATGATACAGTGCTATAGGTTGTGTTCTTGTCTATGTCCGAAATGAGGATGAGAAAAAGTACTGGAGCAAGCACAGTACCCTGGGGGACTGAGCTCTTCACGGTTGATGGGCTGGATTTTATTTTGTTGACTATTACACATTGGGTTCTGTTGGTCAGGAAATTGTAGATCCATCTGCCTATTTTCCCGGTAATTCCTTTTGAACGCATTTTATGTGCAATAACACCATGGTCACATTTATCAAAAGCTTTTGCGAAATCTGTGTAAATTACATCCGCGTTATGTTTGTCTTCCATAGCATCTAATGCCATATCATAGTGGTCCAGCAACTGCGACAGGCAAGAGCGCCCTGTTCTGAAACCATGTTGTCCGGGGTTACGGAGTTGCTGTGATTCCATGTATTTTGTGATTTTACTTCTTAGCACTCTCTCAAAAATTTTATGATGTGCGATGTTAGCGCTATCGGTCTGTAATTTTTTGCCTCTGCCTTATTTCCTCCTTTATGAAGTGGTGCTATCTCTGCTGTTTTTAGTATATCAGGAATAACGCCAGTATCTAGGCTTTGTCTCCACAGAATGTGGAGGGCCTGCGATAGTGGTTTTTTACAGTTCTTTATGAATATGGAGTTCCAAGAATCCGGGCCTGGTGCAGAGTGCATAGGCATACTGTTTATGGCTTCTTCAAAATCCAGTGGGGATAGGGTGACGTCTGATATATGATTTGATGTTGGTATCGTATCCATGAAAAATTCATTTGGGTTATCAATCTTTAGTGTGTTTAATGGCTCGCTGAAAACAGAGTCGTACTGCGTCCTCAGTAGCTCGCTCATTTCTTTGTTGTCATCGGTGAAAGTTCCATCTCCCTTTCGCAGGGGCCTGTTACGACCCTGGGTTCTCCAGTAGAAACCAGAGGTCAAAATTGAGCTATTAAACTTTCTAGTAGTACAGTTAAGTGCATCTTGAACGGCAATTGTTTGTATCTTCCCTGCCAGACGTAAGACTATTATTGTTTCTCAAAGAGCATTTAAAGACTGAGCTGGGGGTTGATTATTAAATAATAACATAGGCACCAACTTTGCTTACTAATACTTTCTAATCATTCATAGAGTAACAATACGTTGCATAGGGGAAGATCTTTAATGTGCTTAGCTGCACGATCAATTAGGCTCCTTCCGGCACCACGACATGAGGGAGGCCAGCTGGTCGCGAGGACCTCTCTCTTCTCTGGCTGGTGTTCGTGCGGATAAGACCTACTCTGTGGCTGCACCCCTACTCTTCTCCCTTCTCCTCTTACTTATTTCCCTTACCTGAAGTTCCTGTACCCTTAAGTTAAGTATTCTTTGGTGTTAAGTGTGCCTACTCTGGTAGTAAATATTGGTGAGACCTGGGGTTAGTATTTGCCAGTGTTTTGGGTACCCCTAAGTGTTGTGTTTTGTATTGGGGTACCACATGGTCTCACTACCCTAAGCTGCATCCAGCTTCAGTGCTTATCCAGTAGTACTTTACCCTAGCTTGTTTAGTGTAAACCTTGTATCCTGCCTACGTGGACCAAGGCTTTTAACGTAAGATAGTGTGGTAAAGTTATTATTATTATTGTTATTGGTGTGAGTGTATAGGGGGGGTTGTTAAGGGGTTAATAAATAAGTACATGAATTACAGAGTATCCCTTTTTCCTATGTGGGAGCGCATTGATCAACCCATAGACTAACATATATGGTCTAGTAGCAAGTTATTACTACTGTGGATAGTTTATTTTGGGGGCCGGGCCTTTTAGCTCTCCCATATTTGATACTCTTGTCTTCTAACTACCCTTACCCCTTAATAGTACCAGTACCCCATAGAAGCCCCACACATCTATTTGTATAACAAGTGGTTGGCCAGTCCGGGAGGAACATTATAAGTGTAAAAAATTAGATTCTTGAGTGCCAAAATTAAAATTTTTTGTTTTCCGCAGAACGGTTGTGTGCTAGCCTAGGGTCCAGCTCATCTAGCAAAGGACATTCTTGCACTGACTGGACACCCAGCTGAATCCCTTCACGATTAAGGTTAGTGTGGCCTTGTGTTAGGGGCCATGCAAATTTTTGTTTTTTTTCCAATTTTTATTTTTTAATTTTTTCTTTGGCTGGGAGCTAAAATTATTAGTGATGTCTTCTGAAATGCAAAGACTGGCAAGGGAGCCTTCAGTGGTAGAGATAAAGAAACTTAAAAAGTCTAATTTAGTATTGTTAGGCCAGGAATTTGGCCTAGAATTAAATGATGCGGATAAAAGGTGGACTTTGGTGAATGAAATATTACAACATTGTATTGATGAAGAACTATTGGCAAGTGATACACCTTTATGCCAGCCTAGCCAAGCAGAAAGTGCAACTCATAGGGAGAGAGAATTAGCTTTAGAGTTAACAAAAATAAAATTAGAGGAGCAAAGACTCAAAACCGAGGAGGCTAGAATTAGAGCGAATGCCACTGGACCTCCACCTGCCGGGGATTCAAACCCCAGGCATTATGAGAAAAAGCATAATTTGCCTGAATTTTCCGAGTCAGACCCTGAAAGGTTTTTCAACCATTTTCAGAGATTGGCCATGTCCATGAACTGGCCAAAGGAAGAGTGGGTGAAAATCCTACAGGGAAGACTTAGGGGTAAAGCACAAGATATTTTTATAAACATGCCTGACGACGAGTGTTTCGAATATGATAAAGTCAGGGAATGTATTTTGCGGGCATATGAAATTACTCCTGAAGCTCACCGCCAAGTTTATCGTAACCTTAGGCCTACTCACAACCAACCGCTCACTGAATTTGTGAATGATCAAATTCGATTATTTGATAGATGGATTCGCTCGGCGAAAGCCGAAACATACGAGGCTCTCAGGAACTTAGTTTTAATGGAGCATTTTATAGATATTATGCCAGAGAACGTATCACATTACATTAGAGGAAGGGTAGAGGTAAATTCTAAAATAGGGGATTTGGCCAAATTGGCAGAAAACTACCAATTGGCGGGCAAAAGGCCCAATAAAAATAATTATACCCCACAGAGTAGCAAAACTTATACCCACAGCCAGTCCAGACCAGCTCATTCTAACCCTTTACCTAATGCACCTTCTGTTTCAGACATAACTAACCCTGTTAAAGTGTCTAGCCCAACGGCACCTAAAGGTGAACCGAAGGGTAATTCTGTTAGTAATGTCTCTTCTCCCCGACGTTTTTGTGGTCACTGTAATCGTTCAAATCACAATATTAGCCGTTGTTGGCAACTGTACCCAGAAAAAAGACCCAATGCTCTAGTTGTGACACAGGGCTTGAGGCCTTCTTAAGGGTTAGGGAGTAAGACCTCCAACCCACAGTGGTTGGACTTGCTTACCCCATTCTTATCGAAAGGGAGACTACTTTTGTCTGAGGGTTCTTCCTGGAAGGACGTGGTGATCTTCCGAGACACCGGTGCCATCCAGACTTTAATTTTAGAGAGTGCATTGCAAGGTGCCAACACTCTCGACACTGGAGAGGTGGTACTGGTCGAGGGTGTCACTAGTGATACTCGGGCAGTACCTGAGTCTTCCTTCACTCCCCCACGGGTCTAGGCCGGAACTGTTAACAGCAGTTTCCCCGTGTTTGACTGAAGGGCTTCCAGGGTGAATCAGTGGCACCCCTTTGTGGTGGAAGCAAAGACCTGCGGAGGTGGGCATTGTTGGTCCTCTCTTGTGTGACCAAGGAGACTCCGGTGAATCCAGGGAGTCGGAGGGGCTGAGTATTTGGGCCTTTGAGCCCCTAGCAGCCGAGTGTTAGCAGAGCCCCGGACCGCCCACCCCCACGTGACAATTACAAGAGAAAAATGAGATGAGAGAGATAAGTAGATATATTAAAGCACATTGTTATATTAAAGCTCTGATTGATTACATTGACAGCTTGATTAGTAATTTAAACAAGGTTAATAGACACCATACAGCAGATTGAACGCACATATAAGACAGCAATGATCACAATGGTAAAGATGTTCAGATTGGGTACATAAGGATTGGGAGACTGGGTAGCAAAAGATACAGATAAACAAGATTTATAAACACCATACAACATATTGGCAGCACATATAAGAAAACAGCAATGATCACAATGGAAAAGATGTTCAAATTGGGAACATAAAGGTTGGGAGATTGGGTAGCAATTGATACAGTGCAATTTTAAGGCAAAAAGTGAAAAACTATGAAGATGAAATTAGGTACTTTTTAGTATTGATTTTGAATGATGTAAAAGTTGGACAGCTTTTCAATTCAGTAGGGAGTGAGTTCCATAAACTGGGTCCCTTTATTTGCATGGTATTTGCATTTGTATGGTGTTTATTAATCTTGTTTAAATTACTAATCAAGCTGTCAATGTAATCAATCAGAGCTTTAATATAACAATGTGCTTTAATATACTTACTTATCTCTCTCATCTCATTTTTCTCTTGTAATGTATCTTTCATTTATCAATTCTGATTGAAATTACCTACTTAAAATTATCTGCTAGATTAAGGACCTGCCCGAAACGCTGCGCGTACTAGTGGCTTTACAAGAATGTAAATACTGTACTATCCAATGTATTCTCTCAAACCCAATGTACCTTCTTGTATATATATAAATAAAAAAAAATAAAAAAAAAATATGAGTTTCCGATTGGACTCTTCATTGACCTGAGAAAGGCCTTTGATACTGTTAATCACAATTACCTCATACGTAAACTCCCTTATTATGGAATCCGAGGCCATGCACTGGACTATATCCAATCCTATCTTAGTGATACCTTACCTTGAGGTTACCTTGAGGTGCTTCCGGGGCTTAGCGTCCCTGCGGCCCGGTCGTCGACCAGGCCTCCTGGTTGCCGGACTGATCAACCAGGCTGTTGGACGCGGCTGCTCGCAGCCTGACGTACGAGTCACAGCCTGGTTGATCAGGTATCCTTTGGAGGTGTTTATCCAGTTCTCTCTTGAACACTGTGAGGGGTCGGCCAGTTATGCCAGTTAGGTGATAGACACCAATGTGTAACCATCAATAAATACATAAATAAATAAATAATAAATATGTTTATTCAGGTAAGGTACATACATACAAGTGATGTTACATTAATGGATTGATATATTGATAGAGCTAGTACATACAATGCCTAAAACCACTATTACGCAATGCGTTTCAGGCAAGAAAAACATTAATATCTGGAACTTAATACTAATTGAGCATAAAGAATAAAAAGTGTTGAGAACAAATACAAATAAAGATAAAAAAAAAGGGGGGAACATGACTGAAAAAGCAGCACTAATACAATAGGTTGACAAACAGTGTTGATTAAACAAAAAAAAATTACAGACATGGGTTGACAATAGAGGAGTGAGGTAGGTTACAGGGAATTTATTAGGTAGTGTTTAGTTTTTATCTTAAACTGGTTGAGAGAGGTACAGTCTTTAACATGGTTGGGAAGGTCATTCCACATTCTGGGCCCCTTGATTTGTAGAGCATTTCTAGTTTGATTAAGTCGTACTCTAGGAATATCAAAACTGTATTTATTCCTGGTGTGGTGCTCATGGGTTCTGCTACAACCTTCAATGAAGCTTTTGAGGTCTGGATTGGCATTACAGTTCAGCGTTTTATATATGTATAATACACAAGAGAGAATGTGCAGTGACTTAATATCTAACATATTCAGAGATTTGAGTAAGGGTACCGAGTGATGTCTGGGGCCAGAGTTGGATATTGTCCTAATAGCAGCTTTGTGTTGGGTAATAAGAGGACGTAAGTGATTTTGGGTAGTAGAACCCCAAGCACAAATACCATAGTTGAGGTATGGATAGATGAGGGAGTAATAGAGAGTAACCAGGGCAGGGCGGGGTACATAATATCTGATCTTAGAAAGAATGCCAACAGTTTTTGAAACTTTTTCTGATATATTTAGAATGTGACCCTGGAAATTCAGCTTGTGGTCGATGAGAACACCAAGGAATTTGCCATCTAATTTGTTACAAATTTGGGTACTGTTTATTTTGAGATTTATCTGATTAGAGGATTTATTGCCAAACAGAATATAAAACGTTTTGTCAATGTTAAGGGTGAGTTTGTTTGCAGTTAGCCAAAGATGGACTTTCTCTAGCTCAGTATTTACTGTGGCATTTAGAGTAAGGGGGTCAGGACTGGAGTAAATGAAGGTTGTGTCGTCAGCAAATAGAATTGGTTTGAGGTGTTGGGAGGCATTTGGAAGGTCATTAATGTAGATGAGAAAGAGGAGAGGGCCAAGTATGCTGCCCTGATAATATAACCTATAATACAATAATATAACCTCTCCCACTCTACCAATAACCGTTGGAGTGCCACAGGGCAGCATCTTGGGACCTCTCCTATTTCTTATATACATCAATGATCTGCCTAATGTCTCTAACATTCTGAAACCTATTTTGTTTGCTGATGATACTACCCTCATCTACTCTAACGCCAACCCACACACACTAAATAATGTTGTTAATAATGAACTAAAAAAAATCCACTTATGGATGTCAAGCAACAAACTAACCCTTAACATAGAAAAGACCTACTACATCTTATTTGGAAGCAAATCTACAAATGCAATTCAGCTTCAGATAGACAATGTTAACATTAGCAATAAAAATGATGGAAAGTTTCTTGGCCTATTCCTAGACAAGAGACTCAACTTCAGTACCCACATACAACACATAACTAAGAAAGTCTCTAAAACAGTTGGTATACCCTCCAAAATCAGATATTATGCACCTAACTCTGCTCTCATCTCTCTATATTATGCACTAATCTATCCCTACCTTAATTATGGTATCTGTGCATGGGGGTTCAACCACTGGAAACCACCTTAAGTCCATCATCACCCAGCAAAAATCTGCTATCAGAATAATAACGAATTCTACTTTCAGACAACACTTAGCCCCCTTGTTTAACTCCATAAACATGCTAAACATAATCTCACTCCACAAATTCTCTTGTGTCAACTACATTTACAAAATCCTGTTCTTAAAAGCAAACCATGCTCTGAAACTCTCCCTGGACAGGTGTAATAGGGCCCATTATCACCACATCAGAAATAAATATCTCTTTGATATTCCCAGAGTCAAACGTAATCTGTGTAAACACTCTATGCAAATAAAGAGACCCAGTCTATGGAACTCACTCCCTATTGAATTGAAAAGCTGTGCAACTTTTGCATCATTCAAAAAATACTAAAAAGAACCTAATTTCATCCTCAGTTTTTTACCTTTTGCTTTAAATTTGCTCTTTATCTATTGCTACCCAATCTTTATGTACCCAATCCGAACATCTTTACCATTGTGATCATTGCTGTCTTCTTATATGTGCTATCAATCTGCTGTATGGTGTCTATTAATCTTGTTTAAATTACCAATCAAGCTGTCAATGTAATCAATCAGAGCTTTAATATACCAATGTGCTTTAATATACTTA
This sequence comes from Procambarus clarkii, assembly GCF_040958095.1. Lineage (NCBI taxonomy): Eukaryota > Metazoa > Arthropoda > Malacostraca > Decapoda > Cambaridae > Procambarus > Procambarus clarkii. The sequence goes on from NC_091162.1 coordinate 31,162,758, forward strand.
CTAATCTCTCTCATCTCATTTTTTTCTTGCAATGTATTTGTTATCATTTTATTAATTCTGCTAGAATTTACCTACTTAAAATTATCTGTTAGATTAAGGACCTGCCCGAAACGCTGCGCATACTAGTGGCTTTACAAGATTACAATACTATGCTATGTATTCTCACAAACCCAATGTACCTTCTTGTATATAAATAAATAAAAAATAAATAAATAAATAAATAAATAAATAAATAAATAAACAAATAAATAAATAAATAAATTTGGTCAGGTCTACTTCAGCAGATAATGAGAATTCCAAAAGATACTTGTAACCGAGTCTAAGCCGAGCAGTAGTAACATCTAGAAGTCTGATGATTTTATTGGATGATCCATAGATGTGTGGCTCCACTTGCATGATAGTATGATGATGGCTGGAATTACGGGTGTCAATTTCACTTTGCCTCAGATCTACAAAATCTTGTTGAAGTTCTCGGTGTACTGCTGCTTTCAGATTGCTCATTGACAATCCAAGGTTACACTCAACGTGTTGTGTCCATCATACATTCTCTAAAAACCAAAGCAGGGAACACCAGTGAAATTCCGTCCATTGTATACAAGAGTGCCTGCCATGCCCTTGCGCCACCCATAGCTCTACTGTTCAACAAATCTATAGTGTGTCACACCTTCCCTGATATCCTTAAAAAAAAAGCAAGAGTAACGCCAGCGTCGGCTATCACGTTGAGCCGGCCCGGTAGGTGGGTACTGGAAAGATTGAAGTCCTGTAGGTACAATGCCCACCTGAGGATGCATTTATTTTTCTCCTTCATCTGGTTTAAGAACACTAGTGGGTTATGGTCTGTGTACACTTTCACAATATTACCTGTGAGGTATACTTCAAACTTTTTACATGTTAACACTAGCGCCAACGCCTCTTTTTCTACCACTGAATAATTGCATTGCGCCTTGTCAAATTTCAGAGTAATAGTATACTGGGTGGTCCACTTGATAATCCCCAGTTTGCAACAACACTGCACCAGCACTCGAGTCAGACGCGTCAACATGAATTTTAAACAATCGGTCGAACCTTGGACTAGTGAGTACTGGGGCGAAAGCTAAGATCAGTTTCAAATTTTTAAATGCCTCTGCACAGTCTGATGACCACTTAAATTTAACGGCCTTCCGCAACAATTCTGTGAGAGGAGTGGCAACACTGGAAAAGTTCTGACAAAAGCGTCGATAGTACGCACACATACCGATAAATCTTTGAACGTCCTTCTTAGTCCAGAGCACTGGATACTCCAGAGTGGCACTGATTTTATCTTGCCAAGGTAACACTTTTCCTTGGCCCACTTCATAACCGAGGTACATCACTGTGCCTTGGCCAAAATGACACTTTTTGCATTTAAGGTTAGATTTGCATTTTCCGAAACTGTGAACAAATGGCATAACCTAGCTATGTGGTCAGTCCAATTACTATCAAAAAGCACAATGTCATCTAAATTCGCCCGACAATTTGGCACATTAGCGAGCAGAGAGTTCATTAGCCTCTGGAATGTGGTAGGGGCATTACAGAAGCCTAACGGTAACACTTGATACTCAAAGACACCATCGGGTGTTACGAATGCAGTTAGTTGCTTAGCACATTCAGTGAGCGGGATCTGATAATAACCCCTTGAGAGGTCGAATTTCGAGACGTACGTGGCGTTTCCGATCTCGTCGATGCAGTCTTCGAGAAGGGGCAGTGGATAGGCATCCACAATGATCACCTTGTTGAGCTGCCGATAGTCAGTGCATAATCGCTAGGAGCCGTTTGGTTTGGGGACCAAAAGGCAGGGCAAGCACCAAGAGCCCTGGCTCGGCCAGATGAGGCCGTGCTGGAGCAGGAAGTCGACCTCTTTCCGTACGATGGCCTTCTTTTCCGGACTCATCCAATAGGGTTGAAGGCAAATGGGGGTGCAGTCCTTCAACTTGATATAATGGTAAATGGCATCAGTCTGGGTCGGGACCTCCTGGAACAGACTGGAGAATTCGTCCAGCAACTGCACCTCTTCATGTTGGGCCATCTGCAAATGGGACAGTCCCTTCTCCACAGCATTCACAGAACTAGAATTATTGAGAATGAGATTAGTTGGGTCCCCAGAACAATCATCCCCTCCCTCACTGGAAAAGGAAACATTGGTTAGTGCAATGGGCCTGGGGCTCCTGGAACTTCTTCAGCCGGTTCAAGTGTATGAGCATTACCTGGTTATGCTTGTCAGAGTGCCTCACTTTGTACGTGAGGTCTCCAGCCTTTTGTCACCATATAGGGGCCTTCGTACTTGTGGGACATATTACTCCCTAGTCGAGGCTTTAATACCAGGACAGGGTCACCAGGTTGAAATACCCGCAACTTAGCCTTAGCATCGTGTCGTTCTTTCATATTTTCTTGGGCCTTCCCAAGATACTTTAGCGCAGCCGCCTTGCAGTCCTTGAGTCTCTGGTGGTGTTGCGCAAAGAAACCCAAACCTTCAGTCAACGTTGTGTTCCTTAACAGATTCTCCTGTAACATTTGCAAGGGTCCACGAACTTTATGGCCAAAGACTAACTCAAAAGGAAAGCAACCCAGTGAACTTTGTAACCCCTCTCGAGCAGCTAACAAAACATAAGGCAAGTTCTCATCCCAGAAGTTGTGGGAACTCTCGCACGATGTCTTCAGCATCTGCTTCAGAGTTAGATGGAACCGCTCAATTACCCCCTGACTCTGTGGATGGTATGGGCTGAGTTGCCCATACCATCTTACAGAATTGTTCAAAAATATCAGACTTAAAATTAGTACCATTGTCAGTTTGCACGACCCGAGGCAGTCCAAAAGTAAAAAAAATTGCAACATACGAGCAACATTAGTCTTTGCTCGGATGTTCCTTACAGCAAAAGCCTCTGAGTAACGGGTCATGATACACATCATCGTGATTAGGTAAATATTACCAGACTTAGTTTTAGGTAATGGACCAACACAGTCCATTACCACATGAGAAAATGGTTCCTCTGGCACGACAATAGACTGCAGAGGAGCTTTAGGAGGTGTCTGGTTAGGTTTCCCAACAAGCTGACAAGGAATACACAAGTTACAAAATTTCACCACATTGCTTTTCAGCTTGGGCCAAAAAAAAGTTCTTTAAGATTTTGTGATAAGTAATATTAACACCTTGGTGTCCCCCCATAGGATCATCATGAGCAGCTGTCAAATTTCTCTCTATAGCTCTAGTACTTTTTCTCATCCTCATATCGGACATAGACAAGAACACAACCTATAGCACTGTATCATCCTTTGCAGATGACACTAGGATCTTCATGAGAGTAGGCAACATAGAGGACACGGCGAACCTCCAGTCAGATGTAGATCAGGTCTTTCTATGGGCTACAGAAAATAATATGGTGTTTAACGAAGATAAGTTCCAGCTCATGCGCTATGGAAAAAATTAAAATATAAAAACGGAAACCACGTACAAAACTCAGGCAAATCATAACATAGAACGAAAAGGCAATGTAAAGGATCTGGGTGTACTCATGTCGGAAGACCTTACCTTTAAAGAACACAATAAAGTAGCCGTCACAACTGCAAGAAAAATGACAGGTTGGATAACAAGAACTTTTCACACTAGAGATGCTATACCAATGATGATACTTTTCAAAATGCTTGTGCTCTCTAGAGTGGAGTACTGCTGCACAATGACAGCACCTTTCAAAGCAGGCAAAATTGCTGACCTGGAGAGCGTGCGGAGATCCTTTACTGCTAGAATCCACTCAGTAAAACATCTATTTAATTTCACTCAGTAAAACATTTATTTAATTTCTTTTAATAATTTCACATCTAAACTATTGGGACCGACTAAAGAGCCTAAAACTGTACTCCCTTGAGCGCAGGCGGGAGAGGTACATAATAATTTACACGTGGAAAATATTAGAGGGGCTGGTCCCAAACCTGCACACAGAAATAATATCACATGAAACCAGAAGACATGGCAGGATGTGCAGAATACCCCTGTTGAAAAACAGAGGTGCAACAGGTACTCTGAGAGAGAACTCTATCAACATCAGAGGCCCGAGACTGTTCAACACACTTCCACTACACATAAGAGGCATAATTGGCAGTCCCCTCACAGTGTTCAAGAGAGAACTGGATAAGCACCTCCAAAGGATACCTGATCAACCAGGCTGTGACTCATACGTCAGGCTGCGAGCAGCCGCGTCCAACAGCCTGGTTGATCACTCCAGCAACCAGGAGGCCTGGTCGACGACCGGGCCGCGGGGACGCTAAGCCCCGGAAGCACCTCAAGGTAACCTCAAGGTAAGGTATAGCAGGTCGGCAACATAACCTGGTGGACTACCTCCCACTCATTTGACAAGGGAGCACTCTGTGGTCTCCATTTTTTCATCAAAATCTGGTCATTGTAGTAGTACCCAGTTGCTGCATCTACAATTTCCTCCTTAGAGAGGGTTAATTCATGGCATTCTGCAAGACTGGGGTCAGCTTTCTGTAACTCACTCAAGGAGGCGTCCAGGCCTTGGTCAGATGCCATTGGCGAGGCTCAACAGTGTTCTCCTCCACCCCTCTCACTACTCTCGGTAGGAGGCGATGGAAGGCTCTCCACAGTGTCCTTGGCCACGTCATCGAGTTGGGCCATGAATGTGTCCGCAAGGTCCACTTGGCTTTCACCACTCTGAAAGTTCCTCATGTCCTCAGGATTTACAACCTTGGCAAGCACAGGGCTGCCCTTACATTTAAGTCCCATAGACCTGTTCACCACGCACGCAGGGTACACAAAATTATGCTCTGCGGCGGGTAGATCCAGGGAAACCTTAGGGGTAGGCAACATAATAGGCAGTCTGGAGTCCCCTACCTTATCCCCTGCTAAATCATTACCCAATATTACATATTAGGGAAAGGTAGGTAAGAAGTGACTCCGACTGTACAAACACCCTTGTGGAAATCAGATTCCAGGGTAACCTTACAGGGGGTACTGCTCGAGTATCACTAGTGACACCCTCGACCAGTACTACCTCTCCAGTGTCGAGAGTGTTGGCACCTTGCAATGCACTCTCTAAAATTAAAGTCTGGATGGCACCGGTGTCTCGAAAGATCACCATGTCCTTCCAGGAAGAACCCTCAGACAAAAATAGTCTCCCTTTCGATAAGAATGGGGTAAGCAGGTCCAACCACTGTGGGTTGGAGGTCTTACTCCCTAACCCTTCTGAAGGCCTCAAGCCCTGTGTCACAACAAGAGCATTGGGTCTTTTTTCTGGGTACAGTTGCCAACAATGGCTAGTAGGGTGGTTAGCACGTTTACAGTGACCACAGACACGTCGGGGAGAAGAGACATTACTTACAGGATTGCCCTTTGGTTCACCCTTAGGTGCCGTGGGGCTAGACAATTTAACAGGGTTAGTTATGTTTGAAGCAGAAGGTGCATTAGTTATAGGGTTAGAATGGGCTGGTCTGGACTGGCTGTAGGTATAAGTTTTGTTACTCTGTGGGATATAATTATTTTTATTGGGCCTTTTGCCCGCCAACTGGTAGTTTTCTCCCATCTTGGCCAAATCCACTAAATTAGAATCTATCTCTGTCCTTCCTCTAATGTAATGTGCAACATTCTCTGGCATATTATCTAAAAAATTCTCCACTAAAACTAAATTTTTAAGTGCCTCGTATGTTTCGGCTTTAGCCGAGCGAATCCATTTTTCAAACAATCTAATTTGGTCATTAGCAAATTCAGTGAAAGATTGGTTGTGAGTAGGCCTAAGGCTGCGATAAGCTTGGCGGTGAGCTTCAGGCGTAATTGCATATGTCCTCAAAATTCATTCCCTGACTTTACTATATTCGAAACACTCGTTGTCAGGCATGTTTATAAAAATATCTTGTGCTTTACCCCTAAGCCGCCACTGTAAGATTTTCACCCACTCTTCCCTTGGCCAGTTCATGGACATGGCCAGTCTCTGAAAATGGTTGAAAAATCTTTCAGGGTCTGACTCTGAAAATTCAGGCAAGTTATGCTTTTTATCAGAATGCCTGGAGATTGAGTCCCAGGCAGGTGGTGGTACAGCGGTATCTGCTCAAATTCTTGCCGCCTCATTTTTGAGCCTTTGCTCTTCTACCTTATCATTTTGTTCTAATAATTTAGCCTCTTGCTCGGCTACTCTAGCCTTTTGCTCTGCCAGTCTTAACTGGGCTAGTTGTACTGTAATTCTAACTCCATATTTCTACTTGCTACACTTTCAGCTGGACTGGGCTGGCATAAAATTGTATCACTTGGCAATAGTTCTTGGTCTATACAATGTGTAAAATTTCATTCACCAAGGTTTCCATTCCAAGGTTTTCCAAATTTCCATTCAACAAGGGGAGCCGGTCGGCCGAGCGGACAGCACACTGGACTTGTGATCCTGTGCTCCTGGGTTCGATCCCGGGCGCCGGCGAGAAACAATGGGCAGAGTTTCTTTCACCCTATGTCCATTATTTAGTAGTAAAATAGGTACCTGGGTGTTAGTCAGCTGTCACGGGCTGCTTCCTGAGGGTAGAGACATGGTCGAAGATTGGGCTGCAGGGACATTAAAGCCCCGAAATCATCACAAGATAACCACAAGAAGGTCTACTTTTGATCAGTGTCGTTTAACTCGAGGCCAAATTCCATGCCTAACAATACTAAATTTGATTTGGTGAACTTCTTAATATCTACCACTGAAGGGTCCTTTGCCAGTTCCTGCATTTTAGCCTCCATCACTAATTAATTTAGGTCCTAGCAAAAGAAAAAATTAAAAAAAGAAAAATTGGAAAAAACAAAAATTTGCACGGCCCCTATCACAAGGCCACACTAACCTCAATCGTGAAGGGATCCAGCTGGGTGTCCAGTCAGTTCAAGATATATTCTTTGCTAGATGAGCTGGACCCTAGGCTAACACACAACCGTTCTGCGGAAACAAGAATTTTTAGTTTTGGCACTCAAAAATCTAATTTTTTTACAATTAAAGTGTTCCTTCCGGTCAGGCCAACCACTTGTTATGAGTTTATGGCCTGCTATGGGGGATCTAGAGTATTATGGAGAAGGGTCAGCAGTTAGAATCAGGATGTATCACAATTAATGGAGATCATATAGGCCCGGCCCCCAATAAAAATATAAAACAGTATTAACTTTGTGGCTTCAAGAATATGTCAGCCTAGAGATAGATCATTGATCTCTTACACAGGAAGAATGGATACACCTCAAAAACTAACTTATTTATTAAACCCTCTTAACAACCCCCCATATACATTAAATACAATAACAATAATTACTTTACCACACTATCTTACGTTAAAAACCTTGGTCCACATAGACAGGATACAAGGTTTTACAATTAGGACAAGCTAGGGTAAAGTCTACTAGACAAGGGACACTAGCAAGAACTCTAGGTAGCTTAATGGTACTACTTGAGCACACGTGGTTCCACTGAGACCCCTTAGAGTAACTTAGCAATATAAACACTAGCGTAACCTATGCACATTATTACACACTTATGCCAGAAAACGAACATATGCAGCACGATACTTAGCTTTCTAACTAGACACAGGATAAGGTAAGGGAAGAGGAGGAGGTAGAGGAGAGGGATAGAGAGCAACACAGGAGAGTTGTTGACTCCACCACAGCAGTTCAGAGAAGAACGCTTCAGCGTCCAGTCCCAGAGCTCCCAAGTTGTTGTTGTGGATGCCGGGAAGAGTCTAATTGATCGTGCAGTTACAAACAATACAAGTCTTCACCGGCCTTCGGTACTTTACTAGTTCTAAGAATAGTTAGTAATTAGTTCACTCGTTAATAAACAAAAACAAACTCAAGAGTCTGAATGCTCTGTGAGAAACAAGATTCGTCTTACGTCTGGCAAGGAAGATAGGAATGCGCATCGAAAAGCGCACCAAATAATGTAAGGTAAATTATTTAAGAGCTCAATTTGACCTCTGGTTTCCACTGAGGAATGCAGGGTCATAACAGTGGTGATTTTGAAGCAAATCTACAAATGCAATTCAGCTTCAGATAGACAATGTAAACATTAGCATTAGACAATGACATTAAACATTAGACAATGATAAACACTCTATCAGTCTCTGTGGTGTAGTGGTAAGATACTCGCCTGGCGTTCAGCGAGCGCTTTGTCATGGGTTCGTATCCTGGCCGGGGAGGATTTACTGGGCGCAAATCCTTAACTGTAGCCTCTGTTTAACGCAACAGTAAAATGTGTACTTGGTTGTAACAACGATTCTTCGTGGTGGGAATCGTATTCCAGGGACCTGCCCGAAACGCTACGCGTACTAGTGGCTGTACAAGAATGTAACAACTCTTGTATATATCTCAAAAAAAAAAAAAAAAATAGCAATAAAAATGATGGAAAGTTTCTTGGCCTATTCCTAGACAAGAGACTCAACTACAGTACCCACATACAACACATAACTAAGAAAGTCTCTAAAACAGTTGGTATACTCTCCAAAATCAGATATTATGTACCTAACTGCTCTCATCTCTCTATATTATGCACTAATCTATCCCTATCTTAATTATGGTATCTGTGCATGGGGTTCAACCACTGCAAACCACCTCAAGTCCATCATTACCCAGCAAAAATCTGCTATCAAAATAATAACAAATTCTGCTTTCAGACAACACTCAGCCCCCTTGTTTAACTCCCTAAACATGCTAAACATAAGCTCACTCCACAAATTCTCTTGTGTCAACTACATTTACAAAACCCTGTTCTTAAATGCAAATCCTGCTCTGAAACTCTCCCTGGACAGATGTAATAGGACCCATTATCACCATACCAGAAATAAATATCTCTTTGATATCCCCAGAGTCAAACTTAATTTTTGTAAACGCTCTATGCAAATAAAGGGACCCAGTCTATGGAACTCACTCCCTATTGAATTGAAAAACTGTCCAACTTTTGCATCATTCAAAAACAATACTAAAAAGTACCTAATTTCATCTTCATAGTTTTTTACCTTTTGCTTTAAAACTGCACTGTATATATTGCTACCCAATCTCCCAATCTTTATGTACCCAATCTGAACATCTTTATCATTGCGATCATTGCTGTCTTCTTATATGTACTGTCAATCTGCTGTATGGTGTCTATTAATCTTGTTTAAATTACCAATCAAGCTGTCAATGTAATCAATCAGAGCTTTAATATACCAATGTGCTTTAATATACTTACTAATCTCTCTCATCTCATTTTTTTTCCTTGCAATGTATTTGTTATCATTTTATTAATTCTGATAGAATTTACCTACTTAAAATTATCTGTTAGAATAAGGTGTGGGATTTTTTTCTACGCCTACCTCCCTTAGGAGGTGGACTACAAGTTTAAAGGCTGCTCACGGCAGTTAAGCATGAGTCCAATAGAAAAAGGAAAAGCGGAAGCAAACCGCCAGGCCTCCACCACTAGGGGTGAAAACCTGTCCACAATAGGCCGCTGGCTCCTCCTAGTTAAACAGGACGTTAAAACTAATAAAGGGTAACCGAAGGGTTCTCACAATCAAATATTTATATTTGATGTGGCGCTATGAATTGGAATTGGAATTCCCAAGAACAGCCGTCATATCAAGATCACATCAACATTTAATCGTAATATGCAGAAACATGTGTGGAAAAATATGGTTGAAGGGTTGACATCAAAGAACGTTTTCTATAACATAACAATTTATTAACAAGAGACTAACTACTACATTACCGAGTTTACATTACGTTAATGTCCATCCAGTGGCACGATAACAAACAGCTAAATAGCAACCCTTGCTGTGCGGCTGCATACTGAACTAACCTGAACACAGGTGTGCCCACTGATGACGCAATATTGCAAATCAAAAAAATATCACAGACTAAGTTACACCACAACGAATTGTTACGTTATTGTCCATCCAGTGGCAATTGCAACACAACTATTCAACAGCCCCTCGAGAAATGACAGCAGGCTCCATCCTGCTGACACTTCGGGCTGACAAGTGAACTAACTGAACAATGATGCCCACTGAAGACACAAGCATGCAATCAATAGTGTCACGGCTTCCCTGACAGCTTACTCTAATCACAAGCTTAAGGGTCCTCTCGCCCAACAGGAGAGACCCACGTAACTAGGCGGGTAGTCCAACAGTGACTCCCCCTATCGCAACCCAGTGTGAACACTCTTTGCAACTCCCTACAAGAAGTTGCACTATAAACAGTAAACAAAGTCAAGCAAGGCGGGATTCTGGGACACAGCTCCACAAATCCCTAAATTACTCTACTCTCGTCACCAGACGACAACCAAAAGAAATTGTCTTAATCAATTACTACATTGATTATGTAATTAATTACGGTAATTGAATGATCACAGCAGTCAGCAACAAAGTACTACGTTAATCATCAACACTTGTTTCTCTCAATACAAGTCATCTCTGTTAACAATAACTCAAACTCTTATATTACTGTGAGGGATCTAGATCCCTCAGCTAGTTTTCCTAGTTTCTAGATTAGGCTAGTCACTCTAGAAACTGAAGCTTTCAAAATAACATATACTTGTGGGGTGTTGAATGAAAGTTTATGTTATGGACTATCATTTGTGAGTAGTCAGAAGTCTGTGATTGCTCTGTAGAGAGAATTACAGAGATTTGCATGATTCTGTGAAATAAGAGTGAAGTGGTAGGAGAGGGTACTTGACTAAAACCGTTAGAGGTGGGGGGGAGAGTGGGGCGAACGTTGCCCACCCCCCCCCCTCCCAACATAGGAGACATCGCGCCTTTGTCTTTAGGCCTCCCCCTCCTTGTGACGTCACGGGATGCTCGAGGGTGAGTGAGCCTGTGATTGGTTTAGGCACGAGGAGCCGTGCCGGCTCCAGGCTGATTGGTCAAGACGAAGTAGGGAGGAGGTAAATAAATAATAATAAATAAATAAATATGTTTATTCAGGTAAGGTACATACATACAAGTGATGTTACATTAATGGATTGATATATAGATAGAGCTAGTACATACAATGCCTAAGCCACTATTACGCAATGCGTTTCGGGCAAGAAAAACATTAATATCTAGAACTTAATACTAATTGAGCATAAAGAATAAAAAGTGTTGAGAACAAATACAAATAAAGATAAAAATAAAGGGGGAACATGACTGAAAAAGCAGCACAAATACAATAGGTTGACAAACAGTGTTGATTAAAAAAAATAACAGACATGGGTTGACAATAGAGGAGTGAGGTAGGTTACAGGGAATTTATTAGGTAGTGTTTAGTTTTTATCTTAAACTGGTTGAGAGAGGTACAGTCTTTAACATGGTTGGGAAGGTCATTCCACATTCTGGGTCCCTTGATTTGTAGAGCATTTCTAGTTTGATTAAGTCGTACTCTAGGAATATCAAATCTGTATTTATTTCTGGTGTGGTGCTCATGGGTTCTGTTACAACCTTCAATGAAGCTTTTGAGGTCAGGATTGGCATTACAGTTCAGCGTTTTATATATGTATAATACACAAGAGAGAATGTGCAGTGACTTAATATCTAACATATTCAGCGATTTGAGTAAGGGTACCGAGTGATGTCTGGGGCCAGAGTTGGATATTGTTCTAATAGCAGCTTTGTATTGGGTAATTAGAGGACATAAATGATTTTGGGTAGTAGAACCCCAAGCACAAATACCATAGTTGAGGTATGGATAGATGAGGGAGTAATAGAGAGTCACCAGGGCAGGGCGGGGTACATAATATCTGATCTTAGAAAGAATGCCAACAGTTTTTGAAACTTTTTTTGATATATTTAGAATGTGTCCCTGGAAATTCAGCTTGTGGTCGATGAGAACGCCAAGGAATTTGCCATCTAATTTGTTACAAATTTGGGTATTGTTTGGGCATTTGGGCGTTTGGGCATTTGGGCGTTTGGGCATTTGGGCAGGAGGTATGGGCATTTGAGTTTCCCTGCCCGCCATAGTCAGTTTGAATTGGGCGGCAAGCGGAGGAAGAAGTGTCTGGTGGAGGTGGCGGGCTGGCCACCTCCACCCCACGTTAATCGCTTCTGTCGTCCAAATTACTCATCGAATATGGCACTCCAGCCATCAGGGGTTGTGTCAAGGCCCCATTAGGTGAATTGGGGCCAAGGATTTACTGAAGGAACAGTAAAAAGCTAAAGAGACAGTTGACAGTGTTCACCCATGAGGCAGCTGGCAGAGCCTCATGGTGTAACAGGTGGGTCGAGTATCCTGTCTAGTGGCAATGGACATTTGGTGTTGGTGAGTGTGATATTACAGACCCATGTTGGACTTTGCATTCCGCCAGGCTGCGTCAGTGTGGGGACGCCGCCGGCCATTGTCACCCCAGTGTAGAGCAGGGCAGGCCCTGGTTTGGTGGAGTTGTGGGCGATTCCTCAACCACGTGTGTATGCCCGGGGGCCACCCCGGCCACCCGCCGCATGGTCCGGCTACATGGCCCGGCTACCCCACCCGCCTGCCCGCGCGCCGGCCACCCACCCAGGCCACCCGCGCGGCCAAACCCCACCCCCACCCCGCGCACCAGCTCAGCCGGGTGGGGTGCTATGACGTCATGCGCTACCCGTGGCCACCCCCAGGCCACCCAGCCACTCGGCCCGCGTGCCGGCTACCACCACCCCTTCCCCCCCCCCCTCTCAGCTCGGGAGGGGCGCTGTGGGCCATGCGGTGGCCACATGCCTTGGCCACATGCCTTGGCCACATGCCTTGGCCACTTTCCCAGGACAGCCTAGGGCTACATCTTGTCGACGCATGAGGAGCAAGCAAGCTAAGTGTTGACAGCTAGTGTGGTAGTGACCTGGGAAATGAGGAAAAAATAAGGGAAAGAGGGCAGTAAACGTGAGTACTATTATCATTGTGTACAGTGTGATGCATACCGGTGGAAATTTCCGGTAAGAGTTGTCTCAGAGCCTCGCCAGGCTAGAGAAGCAGCTGAGTGACAGCTGTCAGTAGGGTCCAGGTGATTAGTAGGGCGGTACCTGGAGATAGATATTATACACGGGACCACACTGTAGTATCATAATGTATATATATTAGACTGACTAGAGTATGTAACCGGTCAGTGTAGAGATTTACCATATAAGTGATCCAGCCTGTCGATTCTATATAATCGTTCAGACTGGATTAATGCCATAGAGTACCGTAAAATTATAATCATTAGAGGTAGGCAGGGATGTCAGTGGGGACCCGGCCCTGAGGTCTGTGTAGTTAGTTACATTTACCTGATGATATAATTTTCATTGATTATGTGAATGCCATTTCTATATGTTCATTTGCATGCTCTATGTACTGTGTTGTGTGGTGAGTCAGTAGATGTGATTGCTGACTGATTGCCTAATGATGTCATTAGCATGTGTGGTATGCTGACGGCATCATTATGTTGCAGGTTTGTGCAGTATTGTTTCAGTTTATACGATATTATTGCCCCAGGAACTGTGTTGAGGGTTTAAGGGACCTCTAGGATTATTCAGGGGAATTCACAGTGCTTAATGAGAGCAGGCAATTGATGGGTTAATTGCCTTCCTGAGGTAAGTGTGTGTGTTCACAGTAGTCCTTTGCAACGGGTGCAAGAAAAAGAGGGGGGCAGTAATATTAGTATACTCTTGTGTGTTGCACAACCGTGTGTCATTATTGTGTGGGCACAGTAATTAGCGAGTTGCAGTAGCCGCAACCATATGTGGGCAGTGCATTTATGATGTTGCATGCCATTGTAGTGTGACCTATGTAACGCTGGGGTTACTTTGTTTTTTAAGTTGTGTTGAGGACTTAAGGATTCAGTGAGTTAATTAAGTAAGGGGTAATTAACTGGATAAGGGGTGCACACTTAGTATTGTGGAGTGAGTGAGGGCTGTTATGAGAGAAAACAGTGTTGAGCTTGAGTGAGATACGTCTCGGGAGCAATTAATTGTCCGTGTGACAACTAATTGACCACTCTAGCTAATTATGTAATTAGCCTTCTCATCATGAATTCAAGTAGTGGGAGAGGATCTGTCAGAGTCTGTCAGTATTTGTGTTAACGTAATTTGCTAGAGACTAATTACCTTTCTGGGGTATAGCAATTAGTGGCTCAGGTTAATTAGTGGAGTAATTAACATTGGAGAGCTCCGATGACTCTGTAAAGCGAGGTCATGGAGCTAGCATAAATCGTTGTATTAATCATATCCTGTCTGAGGACAGTGGATTAGTGGCACATCTTGTTAATTAGGGTAATTAACTCCTTTCCCGTGAATTCAGTGTTTGACGAGACCTGCTTAGGCAGTGCGGAGTGAGACGTATTTATGGATGATTAATTATCGGTCCTGGTGACAGTTAATTAATTGCTCAGAAATAATTAGGGAATTAATTAGGGTAATTAACACTCACTAGTAATTTTTTGACACAGACTGTGGAGAAGCTATCAAGTTAGGGTAGGCTTAGTTAACGTAACTCAATGGGAATGTAATTAGTAGTCCGTTTGACCTTAATTGAGAATTACTCACTGAATACTTGCTAGGAGTCAAGTGTGATGTAATATATGTTTGAGTTATTGTTAACAAGAGAGACAAGTGTTAAAGATTAACGTAGAGTATCATCATGTTGTTGTCTAGTGTGAGACAATTACAATACAATACAATACAATACAATTTTATTTAGGTAAGGTACATACATACAATAAATTTTTACAAGGATTGGTAGACTTATAGGTATAGCTAGTACATACAATGCCTAAAGCCACTATTACGCAAAGCGTTTCGGGCATGATAAACTTAAATGACAAGCTTAATACTAATTGAGCATAATGAGTAGAATGAAAACATAGATGAAAAAGCAGCACAAATACAATTATGTCGACAAACAGCGCTCTTTAAAGAAAAAACACAGACATTGGTTGACAATAGAAGGGTAAGGTAGGTTACAGGGAATTTATTAGGTATAGCTTCGCTTTTAACTTAAACTGGTTGAGAGAGGTACAGTCTTTAACATGGTTGGGAAGGTCATTCCACATTCTGGGCCCCTTGATTTGTAGAGCATTTCTAGTTTGATTAAGACGTACTCTAGGAATATCAAAACTGTATTTATTTCTGGTGTGATGCTCATGGGTTCTGTTACAACCTTCTATGAAGCTTTTGAGATCAGGATTGGCATTATAGTTTAGCGTTTTATATATGTATACTACACATGAGAGAATGTGCAGTGACTTAATGTCTAACATATTCAGAGATTTGAGTAGGGGTACCGAGTGATGTCTGGGGCCAGAATTGGATATTGTCCTAATAGCAGCTTTGTGTTGAGTAATTAGAGGACGTAAGTGATTTTGGGTAGTAGAGCCCCAAGCACAAATACCATAGTTGAGATATGGATAGATAAGGGAGTAATAGAGAGTCACCAGGGCAGGGCGTGGTACATAATATCTGATCTTAGAAAGAATGCCCACAGTTTTTGAAACTTTTTTTGATATGTTTAGTATGTGTCCCTGGAAATTCAGCTTGTGGTCAATGAGAATGCCAACGAATTTGCCATCTAATTTGTTACAAATTTGGGTATTGTTTATTTTGAGATTTATTTGATTAGAGGATTTATTGCCAAACAGAATATAGAAGGTTTTGTCAATGTTAAGGGTGAGTTTGTTGGCAGTTAGCCACAGATGGACTTTATTTAGCTCAGTATTTACTGTGGCATTTAGAGCAAGGGGATCAGGACTGGAGTAAATGAAGGTTGTGTCGTCAGCAAATAGAATTGGTTTGAGGTGTTGTGAGGCATTTGGAAGGTCATTAATGTAGATGAGAAAGAGGAGAGGGCCAAGTATGCTGCCCTGGGGAACACCAATGTTGATGGGTAGGGTGGGAGAAATTGTATTATTCACAGAAACATATTGGAGCCTGTCAGTAAGGTAGGATTTGAGGTATTGTAGGGAGTGTCCTCTGACTCCATAATGATGTAATTTAAGAAGAAGGTTTTGGTGGTTGACAGTATCAAAAGCTTTACGCAGGTCCACAAACAACCCAACAGGGAACTCATTTTTATCAAGGGCTGTATGAATCGAGTTAAGCATACTAATAAGTGCATCGTTAGTGCTTTTTTTGGGGTCTGAAGCCATATTGGCAAGGGCTAAGTATATTGAGTTTGGCTAGATATGAGTAAAGCTGCTTATAGATTAGTTTTTCAAAAATTTTTGACAAGTTTGGCAGGATAGATATAGGTCTGTAGTTGTTAACATCTGTGAGATTACCACATTTGTGGACAGGCGTTACTCTCGCTTTTTTAGAATATCTGGGAAGGTTTGGAGTTCAAGTGACTTGTTGAAGAGCAAAGCAATAGCAGGGGCTAAACATCTGGAGGCTTTTTTGTAAATTAAAGTTGGTATCTCCTCAAGGGCACCAGACTTGGTTTTAAGGGAAAGGATTATCTCATTGACGTCAGTGGAATTAATAGGCTTTAGGTACAGAGACTGTGGATAGTTACCTGAAAGATAGTCCTTAATGTCTGTACTGGAAGATGGAATATCATTTGCAAGGGATGAACCAATGGAAGAGAAGAACCTATTGAACTCAATAGCAGAATCAGAGGCTGAAAGCTGACCATCGTTATTAGACAGGAGAGTCGGTTTGTTATTTAAAGACTTCTTTGATCCCAATATTTGAGAAATTGTTCTCCAAGTTTGTTTAATGTTGCTCTTTATTTGGGTAAATTTATCTTCGTAGTATTTAGTTTTGGCTCGTTTTGGCAAAGTATTCCCTTTGTAAGCCAGGGATTGTTAAGCCTTTTGGTTGTGACTTGTTTTGTAAGCATAGGACAGTGGGTATTATAAAGGCTAAGAGTTTTTTGAAGAAAAGATTGCACTGCTAGGTTGATGTCCACTATGTTACCTAACTCGGACTCCCAGTTGACATTATCAGCAGCAGTTATAAAATTGTCTAAAGCAGTTTCATTGTGAAGTCTAAAACGTATCACTCTTGACTCAAGAGGTGGTTTGCTAATGTTAGTTAAGAGAAATGTGGGGTAATGATCTGTAGTGCTATCGGTGATTATACCTGAAGTAAGCGGAGAGGTTATGTTTGTCCAGATGTGATCTAGCGTCGTGGCAGTGCTATCAGTGATTCTAGTAGGTCTAGTGATTAAGGGTATGAGGAAGCAGGAATTCATACAGTTGAGGAAGCTAGCAGCAGTGGGGTGTTCAGGCTCGCAGAGGTCAATATTAAAGTCCCCTGCGATAATTAGGTGGTTTTTGTTCAGTCTGTTATCAAGTATTAGATTTCTAAGGTTTGAGTTGAATTCAGACACATCAGTGTTAGGAATTCTATAAACTGCACCCACAGTCAGGACAGACTCGGCACCCTTGACTCTGAAGCTGGCGAAGATATACTCCCCATAGCAGTCAATTGTTTGTGATTACCGTAGTACTTTGTTGCTGACTGCTGCGATCAGTCACTTAACGTAATTAATCACTTAGGGCAATTTCTTTTGGTTGTTGTCTGGTGACGAGAGTAGAGTCATCTAGGGATTTGTGGAGCTGTGTCCCAGAATCCCGCCTTGCCTGTCTTTGTTACTGTTTACAACAGTGCAACTTCTTGTAGGGAGTTGCAAAGAGTGTTCACACTGGGTTGTGATAGGGGGGAGTCACTGTTGGACTACCCGCCTAGTTACGTGGGTCTCTCCTGGGGGGCGGGAGGACCCCTAAGTTTGTGATTATAGTAGCTGTCAGGGAAACCGAGACACTATTGATTGCATGCTTGTGTCTTCAGTGGATATCCTTCATTTGTTAAGTTAGTTCATGTTGTCAGCCCGAAGTGTCAGCAGGATGGAGCCTGCTGTCACTTCTCGAGGGGCTGTTGAATAGCTGTGTTGCAAATGCCACTTGATGTACAATAACGTAACCATTCGCTGTGGTGTAACTTAGTCTGTGATATTTTTCTTTGATTTGCAATATTGCGTCATCAGTGGGCACACCTGTGTTCAGGTTAGTTCAGTATGCAGCCTCACAGCAAGGGTTGCTATTTAGCTGTTTGTTATCGTGCCACTGGATGGACATTAACGTAACGTAAACTCGGTAATGTAGTAGTTAGTCTCTTGTTATTAATAAATTGTTATGTTGTAGAAAACGGTCTTTGATGTCAACCCTTCAACCATATTATTACACCATATTTCTGCATATTATTAAATGTTGATGTGATCTTGATAAGGCGGCTGTTCTTGGGAATTCGAATTCCAATTCATAGCGCCACATCAAATATAAATATTTGATTGTGAGAACCCGTCGGTTACCCTTTATTAGTTTTAACGTCCTGTTTAACTAGGAGGAGCCAGCGGCCTATTGTGGACAGGTTTCCACCCCTGGTGGTGGAGGCCTGGCGGTTTGCTCCCGCTTTTCCTTTTTCTATTGGACTCATGCTTAACTGCCGTGAGCAGAATTTAAACTTGTAGTCCACCTCCTAAGGGAGGTAGGCGTAGAAAAAAATCTCACAATTACATCACACTTGACTCCTAGTAAGTATTCAGTGAGTAATTCTTAATTAAGGTCAAACAGACCACTAATTACATCCCCATTGAGTTACGTTAACTAAGCCTACCCTAACTTGGTAGCTTCTCAACAGTCTGTGTCAAAAAATTACTAGTGAGTGTTAATTACCCTAATTAACTCCGAGCAATTAATTAACTGTCACCAGGACCGATAATTAATCATCCATAAATACGTCTCACTCCGCACTGCCTAAGCAGGTCTCATCAAACACTGTGAATTCACAGGAAAGGAGTTAATTACCCCTAATTAACATGAGTGCAATTAATTCACTGTCCTCAGACAGGATATGATTAATATAACGTTTTATGCTAGCTCCATGACCTCGCTTTACCGAGTCATCTGAGCCATCCAGACTCCAGACATTAATTACTCCACTAATTATCATGAGCCACTAATTGCTATACCTCCGAAAGGTAATTAGTCCCGAGCAAATTCCGTTAACACAAATTCTGACAGATCCTCTCCCACTACGTAAATTCATGATGAGAAGGCTAATTACATAATTAGCTAGAGTGGTCAATTAGTTGTCACACGGACAATTAATTGCTCCCGAGACGTATCTCACTCAAGCTCAACACTGTTCTCCCATAATAGCTCTCTCACTCACTCAACAATAAGTGTGCACCCCTTATCCAGTTAATTACCCCTGTCTAATTAATTCACTGAATCCTTAAGTCCTCAACACAACTTAAAGAAACAAAGTAACCCCAGTGTTACATAGGTCACACTACAATGGCATGCAACAACACAAATGCACTGCCCACATACGGTTGCGGCTACTGCAACTCGTTAATTACTGTGCCCACATAATAATGACACACGGTTGTGCAACAACAAGAGTATACCAATATTACTGCCCCCTTTTCTTGCAACCGTTGCAAAGGACTACTGTGAGCACACACTTACCTCAGCAAGGCAATTAACCAATCAACTGCCTGCTCTCATTAAGTACTGTGAATTCCCCTGAATAATTCTAGAGGTCCCTTAAACCCTCAACACAGCTCCCAGGGCAGCAATATCGTATAAACTGATAACAACACTGCACAAACTTGCAACATAATGATGATGTCAGCATACCCCACATGCTAATGACATCATTAGGCAATCAGTCAGCAATCACATCTACTGACTCACCACACAACACAGTACATAAAACATGCAAATGAACACATAAAAATGGCATTCACATAATCAATGAAAATTATATCATCAGGTAAATGTAACTCTAACTACACAGACCTCAGGGTATCCACTGACATCCCTGCAACATAATGATTATAATTATTCATGCTGGTACTCCATCGCACTAATCCAGTTTGACCGATTGTATATAGAATCGACAACTGGATCATTTATATGGTAAATCTCTACACTGACCGGTTACATACTCGAGTCAGTCTACACACATATATACATTATAATACTGCAGTGTGGTCCCGTGTACAACATCCATCTCCAGGTACCGCCCTACCAGTCACCTGGACGTGCCACTGACAGCTGTCACACAGCTGTTTCCCTAGCCTGGCGGGGCTATGGGACAACTCTTACCGGGAATTTCTACCGGTCCTCAACACACTGTACACAATGATAATTGTACTCACGTCTACCCATCCTCATCAATCCTTTCCCTGGTCACTACCTCTCTGGCTGTAAACACCTAGCTCGCTCCTCGTGCGAGGTGTGGCCCTAGAATGTCCAGGAAAGGTGGCCTAACCACGTGGCCCTAAGGAGTGGCCACGGGTAGTGCATGACTTCATAACACCCCACCTGGCTGAGCTGGAGCGCGGGGTGGGGTGGGGTTTAGCCGCGCGGGGGACCTGGGTGGGTGGCCCCCCCCCCTCCTGGCTGCTGGCCAAGGTGGGCGGCCTGGAGCGCCTCAGCCCAGCTGGCTGCCTGTGCCTGCAAGCATACACACCTGGATGGGAAATCACTTTACACCCCATCATTAGCATGCTCGCTCGTACACTCGGGTGACAATGGCCGGCGGCGTCACCACACTGACGCCGCCTGGCGGAATTTAAAGTCCAACAGGGGCCTGTAATCTCACCACAATTACACTGCCCTGATTCCACCAATTGTCCATCAACACTAGACAGGTTATTTGAACCACCTGTTACACCATGAGGCTCTGCCAGCTGCCTCATGGGTGCCCACTGTCTCTGAGGCTATTTTAATGGTCCTTCCGTACCTCATCGGCCCCAAATTTCACGAAAATTGGGCCTAGACACAACCCGGGAAGGCAGGAGTGCCATCCCTGCTGGACAACACGGTAACGTCCGCAAAAATATCAAAAAAAGTTTCAAAAACTGTTGGCATTCTTTCTAAGATCAGATATTATGTACCCCGCCCTGCCCTGGTTACTCTCTATTACTCCCTCATCTATCCATACCTCAACTATGGTATTTGTGCTTGGGGTTCTACCTACCCAAAATCATTTACGTCCTCTCATTACCCAACACAAAGCTGCTATTAGGACAATAACCAACTCTGGCCCCAGACATCACTCGGTACCCTTACTCAAATCTCTGAATATGTTAGATATTAAGTCACTGCACATTCTCTCTTGTGTATTATACATATATAAAACGCTGAACTGTAATGCCAATCCTGACCTCAAAAGCTTCATTGAAGGTTGTAACAGAACCCATGAGCACCACTCCAGGAATAAATACAGTTTTGATATTCCTAGAGTACGACTTAATCAAACTAGAAATGCTCTACAAATCAAGGGACCCAGAATGTGGAATGACCTTCCCAACCATGTTAAAGACTGTACCTCTCTCAACCAGTTTAAGATAAAAACGAAACTCTACCTAATAAATTCCCTGTAACTTACCTTACCCCTCTATTGTCAACCAAGGTCTGTTTTTTTATTTTATTATTATTATTTTTTTTTTAATCAACACTGTTTGTCAACCTATTGTATTTGTGCTGCTTTTTCAGTCATGTTCCCCCTTTTTTTTATCTTTATTTGTATTTGTTTTCAACACCTCTTATTCTTTATGCTCAATTAGTATTAAGTTCTAGATATTAATGTTTTTCTTGCCCGAAACGCATTGCGTAATAGTGGCTTTAGGCATTGTATGTACTAGCTCTATCTATATATCAATCCATTAATGTAACATCACTTGTATGTATGTACCTTACCTGAATAAACATATTTATTTATTTATTTATTTATTTAATTAACGGGGTGGAGGTGGCCGACGCCCACCTCCACCTAGCTACGTCCTCCTCCACCTGCTACCCAGCTCAAACTCACGATTTCGAGGGCTAGGGAAACTCAAAATGCCCATATCTCCCCCCCCCCCTACTTTGTCTTGACCAATCAGCAGGAAGCCGGCACACCACCATGGTGCCGCTTCCAATAACAGCTGCTCGTGCCAAAACACAGCTCGGAGCAGAGGTGCCTAACCCAATCACAGGCCTCGCTCACCCTCAGGCGTCCCGTGACGTCACAAGGAGGGGGAGGTCTAAAGACAGTGGCGCACTGTCTCACATGGTGGGGGGGGGGCAACGTTCACCCCACTTTCCCCCCCACCTCTAACGGTTTGAGAGTCAAGTACCTCACATACCACTTCACTCTCACCTCTCATCCTATTTCACAGAAACAGAAAAATTTCTGTAATTCTCTCTACAGAGTAATCACAGACCTCAAACCAGTCCCAAACGACAGTCTTTAACATAATCTTTCATTCAACACCCCACAAGTATATGTTAGTTTGAAAGCTTCAGTTTCTAGAGTCCCTAGAGCGACTAGCCTAATCTAGAAACTAGGAAAACTAGCTGAGGGAATCTTCATTCCCTCACATAAGAACCTGCCCGAAACGCTGCGCGTACTAGTGGCTTTACAAGAGTGCAATTACTGTACTATGCTATGTATTCTCACAAACCCAATGTACCTTCTTGTATATAAATAAATAAATAGATAATGGGTCCTATTACATCTGTCCAGGGAGAGTTTCAGAGCATGGTTTGCATTCAAGAACAGGGTTTTGTAAATGTAGTTGACACAAGAGAATGTGTGGAGGGAGTTAATATTTAGCAAGTTAGGGATATTTAGCAAGTTAATATTTAGGGATTTAAACAAGGGAGCTGAGTGTTGTCTGAGAGCAGAGTTTGTTGTTATTCTGATAGCAGATTTTTGCTGGGTGATGATGGGCTTAAGGTGGTTTGCAGTGGTAGACCTCCATGCACAGATACCAATGTTAGGTAGATATGATTAATTCCGGTTAGAATACGAATGATCGACTCAACCCAGTGTGACGGTGTCCACCCCTGTATTTCTTCCTTCCCAGCTTAGAAGAGTCATATCTCCGTAGCCTAAGTATTCTCTAATGTTCAGGGAACATTTTCATGTGTGGGAAAGCGGGGAGCATGATTAAGCTGGCTGTAAGGTGGCCAGCTAAGTTTGAAAATGCAAGGGGCTTACGCCTTTTGAAGCACAGGACAGTGACGAGCCATCCTGTTTCCCGCCAAGACGTCCTGACCCTTCCCGGCACCTGATTGGCCAGATGAGGTCACGTGCCGGAAGTGACCAATGACGAGAGCCCTCGGGTGGTGTGACGTCATGAGGCAGAGAGGCGAGGGGCGGCTGGCGCCTGGAGCGAGAAGACAGTACGTCACGAGCCGCCAGAGAGGGAAGACGCTCTCGAGCGAGCTCTGATTCTACAGACAGTCTGGGAAGCCATCCAACTTCCGGGGAGAGCCCGGAGGCAAGGACGAACCAGATTGAAGAGCCTAGAGCCATATCAAGAGTCTGCAGCAGAGGGAACGTTGGGCTGGTGACGTCTGGGACGCCCACTATAAATAATAAATAAATAAATGTTTATTTAGGTAAGGTAGATACATACCAGAGATTTTACAAAGAATGATATACAATTAGGTCGACAAACAGCATTGTTTAAAAAAAAAACAGACATGGGTTGACAATAGAGGGGTAAGGTAGGTTACAGGGAATTTATTAGGTAGTGCTTCGTTTTTATCTTAAACTGGTTGAGGGGGGGTACGGTCTTTAACATGGTTGGGAAGGTCATTCCAAATTCTGGGTCCCTTGATTTGTAGAGCATTTCTAGTTTGATTAAGTCGTACTCTTGGAATATCAAAATTGTATTTATTTCTGGTGTGGTGCTCATGGGTTCTGTTACAACCTTCTATGAAGCTTTTGAGGTCAGGATTGGCATTACAGTTCAACGTTTTATATATGTATAATACACATGAGAGAATGTGCAGCGACTTAATATCTAAAATATTCAGAGATTTGGTTACCGAGTGATGTCTGGGGCCAGAGTTGGATATTGTCCTAATAGCAGCTTTGTGTTGAGTAATTAGAGGACGTAAATGATTTTGGGTAGTAGAACCCCAAGCACAAATACCATAGTTGAGATATGGATAGATGAGGGAGTAATAGAGAGTCACCAGGGCAGGGCGGGGTACATAATATCTGATCTTAGAAAGAATGCCAACAGTTTTTGAAACTTTTTTGATATATTTAGAATGTGTCCCTGTTCATATGCCTGAAAATGTAGTTGGGTGTTTAAATCTCAGGGGGATTTGGACTGATAGTAATGAATTTACAGGAGTGAACTTGGACAGAGGACAAGAGCTAGAGTTTTATAATTGTTTACATCATATTTACTATGTCTGAAATACAGAGGGTAAAAATTTCAGGGAAATTGATGGGTTATTTACAAAGATACGAGAGAGAACTAAGGTGGGGACGAGAGCTGGAGCTCGTTAACTGTTTTGATCTTATTTACGGTGCCTGAAATACAGAGGGTAAACATTTCAGGGGAATTGATAGGATATTAACAAAGACTTGAGGGTGGAGTAGGGTGGGGGACGAGAGCTGGAGCTCAGTAACTGACTTGATCTTATTTACTATGACTGAAATATGACTGTTTAAAATTTCAGGGGGATTGGACTGCTAGTAGCGAAAATGTGGCCTCTGTCAAATTTGGGTCTTCAATTGGACTCTGATTAATTTCGATCATGAACTGGACTCTGTTGAAAATTGGGTAGAAAATGGACTCTGTCAAATTTCTGTCGTTAATTGGACTCTGACGAATTTCTGTTGATAATTGGACTCTGATGAAATTTGAGCTTAAAACTGGACTCTGACGAATTTCTGTTGATAATTGGACTCTGATGAAATTTGAGCTTAAAACTGTCTCTGACTAATTTTGCTCACAAAGTGGACTCTGTTCATTTTTAGGTATAAAATGGACTCTGACGAAATTCTGTCTATAACTGGGCTCTGTTCAATTTTTGTCTTTACAGGTGAAATAGCCGTAAATGGATATAAAACTAAATGTTATGGCTAAGTTGTCTGTTTTCCTTAACAAAACATCTAAGACAATATTCTCTGAAAATGGTCTTTTTACAAATTCGGTCATAAACATATAAATAAACTTCTATGATTATTTGAAACTCTGAAAATAGCTGTAAGGAAATAGGAAGAGAGAGAGAGAGAGAGAGAGAGAGAGGGACGGTCCAGATATTATGGAGAAGATAAGATAAGATTAAGAGATGACCTGCATGCGGCGTCTGGCTGACCGGCTAAAGTAAACACAGGTGCGGCGAGAGATTGTGAGGTAAGGAGGGGGGGAGGGAGGGGTGTGATGTACGAGCAGGAGATGCAGGGGGAAGACCGTGAAATGATTCAGATATATAGCAATATACTAGTTTCTAAGTAAGAATCCAACTTAAACATATACAGCCTAAATATCTGTTTATTATTGGTAGGAACTCTGAAAAAAATTCTCCCATATGAATTCTTAACAAACTCGTAAGACATTATTTTCCTCATAAGAACGCTTAACAAACCTCTAAAATCTCAGAAATTATTTTCCTCATAAGAATTCCTTAATTCCAAATCTGTGACTGCCCAAATTCACCAAGAAACCCTAAAGCACTACACGTGATATTTGAATTTCTCCCATAAGAACTTTAACAAACTCGTATGAACTTATTTTCATCATAAGAAACCTTAACAAACTTCTATAATCTCAGAAATTACCCACTCATAAGAAATCCTTAATCCCAAATCTGTGACTCCCCAAATTCACCTGAAACCCCCCAAAGCGCTACACGTGATATTTGACCTCAAAACCCCCAAGCGCTACACGTGATATTTGACCTCAAAACCCCCAAGTGCTACACGTGATTTTTTCCCCCAGAAAAAAAAAATATTCTGTGGCGCTTACCCCCTACTACTATTATCCTCGTGTGAGGCTAGCTTCCATCAACCATATAGTAACTGATATACCAAGTCTTGCTTCCTCTTCTTGTTCCTGTCAAAGGGTGCAAGCTGTAAAGCCAGAATCCTAATATATGACAGCTATATCAGAGGAAACACTGTGTATTAGATAAGGCCCAAGGCTTAATTACCTGGGTTGAGTTGATCGTTCGTGTTCTAACCAGAATTAATCATATCTACCTAACATTACTAGCCAATAATGACTTAGATAAGATTTTGGAAAGACACTTCCCTTGTGGTTGTTGACAGTGTGTTGATGATGGTAGAACACTTTGATCTCCATAACACTTCGTCCAAGAGAAATTATAGGAGCTGAACTCGCTCCAACGACTCGGTCTTAACAAACAATGGCTGACCTCTCCCCACTACTGATGCTCTGGCTCTTGTCCACTGTCAGTAACTGATAGAAGGGTCACATTTACTCTATTTTGATACTGATATCTAAGTTAACTCAAATGAGATGTTTTTATGATGTAATAAGTCCAAACACTAATGTATTTAAGAATAATTCACAACAGAATAGCTGGTGAATTTATAGTACTATGTGGCAATGATATCCCATTTTCTATTGACGGAAAATTCCACTACAAGCTACATATTCTATGGGTAACTTGTGTATACAACACAGCAGCAATATCAATACAATACAATACAATTTTATTTAGGTAAGGTACATACATACAATAAATATTTACAAGGATTGTTTGACTTATAGGTATAGCTAGTACATACAATGCCTAAAGCCACTATTACGCAAAGCGTTTCGGGCATGATAAACTTAAATGACAAGCTTAATACTAATTGAGCATAATGAGTAGAATGAAAACAAGAAATGAAAACATAGATGAAAAAGCAGCACAAATACAATTATGTCGACAAACAGCGCTCTTTAAAGAAAAAAAAACAGACATTGGTTGACAATAGAAGGGTAAGGTAGGTTACAGGGAATTTATTAGGTATAGCTTCGCTTTTAACTTAAACTGGTTGAGAGAGGTACAGTCTTTAACATGGTTGGGAAGGTCATTCCACATTCTGGGCCCCTTGATTTGTAGAGCATTTCTAGTTTGATTAAGTCGTACTCTAGGAATATCAAAACTGTATTTATTTCTGGTGTGATGCTCATGGGTTCTGATACAACCTTCTATGAAGCTTTTGAGATCAGGATTGGCATTATAGTTTAGCGTTTTATATATGTATAATACACATGAGAGAATGTGCAGTGACTTAATGTCTAACATATTCAGAGATTTAAGTAGGGGTACCGAGTGATGTCTGGGGCCAGAATTGGATATTCTCCTAATAGCAGCTTTGTGTTGAGTAATTAGAGGACGTAAGTGATTTTGGGTAGTAGAGCCCCAAGCACAAATACCATAGTTGAGATATGGATAGATAAGGGAGTAATAGAGAGTCACCACGGCAGGGCGTGGTACATAATATCTGATCTTAGAAAGAATGCCCACAGTTTTTGAAACTTTTTTTTATATGTTTAGAATGTGTCCCTGGAAATTAAGCTTGTGGTCAATGAGAATGCCAAGGAATTTGCCATCTAATTTGTTACAAATTTGGGTATTGTTTATTTTGAGATTTATTTGATTAGAGGATTTATTGCCAAACAGAATATAAAAGGTTTTGTCAATGTTAAGGGTGAGTTTGTTGGCAGTTAGCCACAGATGGACTTTATTTAGCTCAGTATTTACTGTGGCATTTAGAGCAAGGGGATCAGGACTGGAGTAAATGAAGGTTGTGTCGTCAGCAAATAGAATTGGTTTGAGGTGTTGGGAGGCATTTGGAAGGTCATTAATGTAGATGAGAAAGAGGAGAGGGCCAAGTATGCTGCCCTGAGGAACACCAATGTTGATGGGTAGGGTGGGAGAAATTGTATTATTCACAGAAACATATTGGAGCCTGTCAGTAAGGTAGGATTTGAGGTATTGTAGGGAGTGTCCTCTGACTCCATAATGATGTAATTTAAGAAGAAGGTTTTGGTGGTTGACAGTGTCAAAAGCTTTACGCAGGTCCACAAACAACCCAACAGAGAACTCATTTTTATCAAGAGCTGTATGAATCGAGTTAAGCATACTAATAAGTGCATCGTTAGTGCTTTTTTTGGGTCTGAAGCCATATTGGCAAGGGCTAAGTATATTGAGTTTGGCTAGATATGAGTAAAGCTGCTTATAGATTAGTTTTTCAAAATTTTTTGACAAGTTTGGCAGGATAGATATAGGTCTGTAGTTGTTAACATCTGTGAGATTACCACATTTGTGGACAGGCGTTACTCTCGCTTTTTTTAGAATATCTGGGAAGATTTGGAGTTCAAGTGACTTGTTGAAGAGCAAAGCAATAGCAGGGGCTAAAGATCTGGAGGCTTTTTTGTAAATTAAAGTAGGTATCTCCTCAAGGGCACCAGACTTGGTTTTAAGGGAAAGGATTATCTCATTGACGTCAGTGGAATTAATAGGCTTTAGGTACAGAGACTGTGGATAGTTACCTGAAAGATAGTCATTAATGTCAGTACTGGAAGATGGAATATCATTTGCAAGGGATGAACCAATGGAAGAGAAGAACCTATTGAACTCAGTAGCAGAATCAGAGGCTGAAAGCTGACCATCGTTATTAGACAGGAGAGTCGGTTTGTTATTTAAAGACTTCTTTGATCCCAATATTTGAGAAATTGTTCTCCAAGTTTGTTTAATGTTGCTCTTTATTTGGGTAAATTTATCTTCGTAGTATTTAGTTTTGGCTCGTCTAATTATCTTAGACAGCAATAATGAGTAATTCTTTGAGAATTCTTTGGAGACAATTCCTAACCTATACTTCTTCTCAAGGTCATGTTTTTTATTAATAGATTTAAGTATTCCCTTTGTAAGCCAGGGATTGTTAAGCCTTTTGGTTGTGACTTGTTTTGTAAGCATAGGACAGTGGGTATTATAAAGGCTAAGAGTTTTTTGAAGAAAAGATTGCACTGCTAGGTTGATGTCCACTATGTTACCTAACTCGGACTCCCAGTTGACATTATCAGCAGCAGTTATAAAATTGTCTATAGCAGTTTCATTGTGTAGTCTAAAACGTATCACTCTTGACTCAAGAGGTGGTTTGCTAATGTTAGTTAAGAGAAATGTGGGGTAATGATCTGTAGTGCTATCGGTGATTATACCTGAAGTAAGCGGAGAGGTTATGTTTGTCCAGATGTGATCGAGCGTCGTGGCAGTGCTATCAGTGATTCTAGTAGGTCTAGTGATTAAGGGTATGAGGAAGCAGGAATTCATACAGTTGAGGAAGCTAACAGCAGTGGGGTGTTCAGGCTCGCAGAGGTCAATATTAAAGTCCCCTGCGATAATTAGGTGGTTTTTGTTCAGTCTGTTATCAAGTATTAGATTTCTAAGGTTAGAGTTGAATTCGGACACATCAGTGTTAGGAATTCTATAAACTGCACCCACAGTCAGGACAGACTCGGCACCCTTGACTCTGAAGCTGGCGAAGATATACTCCCCATAGCAGTCTCTGGTTCTAATTTCTTTTAAGCATGTTAGTTCTTGGTGGTAGTAAAGAGCAGTGCCACCACCTCTCTGAATTTGACGACAGTTGTGAATTGCTGAGTAGTTAGGCATGTTAAAGAGCTGAGTAGTATCCTCTTTCAACCATGTTTCAGTAAGTATAATAAAAGAGAATTTGTTGTCAATAGCTTCAATCAAGGCACTAACATCATCGAAGTGTTTACCTAGGGATCTAACGTTTAAATTGATTACAGAGATATTGTGATTATGAGTTAATACATTGTTTACATCATGTGCTGCAAAATATCTGCAATTTAGATCATTAAAGTGATAATTGTCATAGATAGTGGATAAGAGGTTAAGTTCAGGGTCTATACTTGTCTGCATAAAAAAAGCTGATTGCAGGAAAAACAAGGGAAGAAAGGCAAATAACAAGGTAGAAATAAGCTATAAAATAGGGAAAAAGATGTACACAATACAGAACAAAGCAAACTCAAAAGGGGCTTACAGGGGTACAATGGAGTAAGGGAGTATGGCTAGGCTAGGCAACCTAGGTAATAAATGAGATTAACGAAAAAACATATAAACATGGACTATACAAAACACAAGATATAGAAATACAAAACAAAAATATAAACAAGACTAAGCAATACAAAAACAAATTGAGCAAAAATGAAAAATGAGGTAGATTGCTTACAAGTACTCTCAGGTACACTGTAAGTAACAATTTGCAATTTGAGATGCAGGCAAAGCCAGGGGTACAATGGAGTAAGGGAGCATGGCGAGGCTAGGCAACCTAGGTAATAAATGGAATCAAAGAAAAGTTGAATAATAAGCATAGGCAAATTTAAGCTAATGATTATTAACTATAAATAGTTCAGTTATGACTGTATAATTAATAAGACCTGAAGAACTATTTATGCACTCAATTAAATAATTTCAGTAAATGACTAGTTAAGAGTAAGTTAAAAATTAAGTCAGAAAATGAAACAATGAGACTTAGGAAACCTAGCCCCACTAGTTGACAGGGGGTTAATTAAGTTAATTCACTGGGAGTGATAATGAGCTGAGACAGACCACATTGGGAGAGGAAAGCGTTGAGGTTCTCTTCTTTAGTAATTGTGAACATTTTGCCCTCTGCGGTTTTTCTCACCTTTATCAGTCCATCTCTAACGAAGCACTGATGAATCGCATCTGGGTTTTTTTTGACGGATTTGACGCAGGCGGTAGAGGAGGTGCTGTCTGTTCCTAGTTAAGCACTCGTTGATGTATAATCCCTTCCGTTGGGCTACAGCTGTCCGGACTAGATTGGATTTCGTGAACTGGGAAGACAGCTTCAGGCGAATTTTCCGTTGGTTTTGACTTGATGGATTCTTTTTGCCTACTCTGTAGGCAGCAATAACGTCAGATTTGTTTAGAATGAGCTGCAATTTGTCTTTTATGAGATCCAGAGCTATTTCGACACAGTTTTCACCATCATGTTCCACAGGTATATCTTGGGACGACACTATAACAGAGTCTAGCAGCTTTTGCTGGTCTTGTTCATCCTGGGAGACAGAACGCTGGGCTGAAAATGTACTGATACATGCAGTCATGTATGTATCAATAATATGTAATATTATTAAGTCCCTTAAAACCAAGTTCCTTTAAATCCCTTATCCCTTAAAACCAAGTCTAGTACCCTTGAGGAGATTGTTACGACCCTGGGTTCCTCAGTGGAAACCAGAGGTCAAAATTGAGCTAAATAAACTACCTTATAGTATTGGACGCATCGCGAGCTGCATTTGTTTGTATCTTCCCTGCCAGACGTTAGACTATTCTTGTTTCTCAAAGAGCATTTAAAGACTGAGCTTGGGGTTGATTATTAAATAATAAAATAGGCACCAACTATGTTTACTAATACTTTCTAATCATTTGTAAAGTAAACCTGAGTAAACTTGGGATAGGAAGGCTGTACGATTAGTTGAGTAGTCTGCTGGCAGCGAGTGAACTGAGGGAGGAGAGTGGAGATGATCTCTCTCTCTGGCTGGCGTTCGTGGTGTCGAGATCTCCTCTGAGCTGCTCTGTAACCCTCTACCTTTTCTCCTCCTCCATCCTTCCCTTACCTTGAATACCTGTAATACTAAGTTAAGTACGGTGTTGTTAAGTGTGCCTACTCTGGAAGTGAAAGATTTGTGTAGACCTGGGGTAGTATTTGCCAGTGTTTTGGGTATCCCTAAGAGATGTGTTGTGTTAAGGTACCACGTGGTCTCACTACCCTAAGCTGACTCAAGCTTCAAGTTCTTCACTAGTAGTACTTTACCCTAGCTTGTTCTCAGTGTAAACCTTGTATCCTGCTTATGTGGACCAAGGCTTTTAACGTAAGATAGTGTGGTAAAGTAATTATTATTATTGTTACTGTGTGAATGTATATGGGGGTTGTTAAGGGATTAATAAATAAGTAAGTTAGTAAAAGAGTATCCATTCTTCCTGTGTAGGAGATCTATGATCAACCTCTAGACTGACATTGTGTAGCCAATTAATATTCACTGTGGATATTCCACTTGGGGGCCGGGCCTTTTGGATCTCCCATATTTGATAACTCTTAATGCTAACTACTGCCCCTACATCCATGTTATACTAGACTCCCCATAGAACACACATTTATAAGTAACAAGTGGGGGCCTGTCCGGGATGAACATTATAATTGTAAAAAATTAGATTCTTGAGTGCCAAAACTAAAAATTCTTGTTTCCCGCAGAACGGTTGTGTGTTAGCCTAGGGTCCAGCTCATCTAGCAAAGGATTTATTTTTACTGACTGGACACCTAGCTGGATCTCTTCATGATTGAGGTAAGTGTGGCCTTGTGTTAGGGGCCGTGCAAATTTTTGTTTTTTCCAATTTTTATTTTTTTTTTATTTTTCTTTGGCTAGGAGCTAAATTAACCCTTAAACTGTGCATGGCGTATATATACGCCCTGAGTAACATGTCCCATGGTGCGCATGGCGTATATATACACCATAGGGTGCCAGGCCTGATTCAAATGGACCGCGGCTACACGGGGTTCACAGTAGCTTCCTCAGGGCTCTTGTAAACAGATGCCATTTAAAAAAAAAATCGTGGGCAATATTCTCAGGTGTGAGAGGCACAGTACTGTTGGAGCAACCAAGGCTGGCGCACGCAGCATGAGCGAACAGCATTGATGTTCAGCTTGTGACCACAGCATCGCCGAAAAATGTCAAAATAAATATATAATTGTTATTATTTAGCGATGACAATATTACAGATGACCAATGACTGTGATATAAATAACCAGGGTTGTGATAATAGCAGGATTGTTGTAATAATTAGCGCTGTGGGAGGAGTGATGCTGAGAGACGGAGGGAGACAGCATCGTTTACTGACTGTGTGGCCACCTGTTATTGTTTGCATTCACCATACCAGGTCAGTGGTTCTCTATGGTGAACACAAATGTAGATACTTATATATAATGTGTGTATTAGTGTAATAACAGCAAAAGGATTATGCTGGGAGGAGCCATATGGGTGACGGAGGTGACGTCGTCTGCACGATTTGTCTACCTGTTTAGAGGGTGGCCACTATGCTCTTTGGGCGCACTACAAGCTTAGGTGTACAGTTACGGTGCATAAAACATGTAGATATTTATATATAATATGTGTATATAGGGTAATAACACTGCAAAAGGTATTGTTGGGGGGAGAAAGTTTAGTGCGTGTGACCTTGAAAGAGTGAGGGAGCCGCCAGCTGTGTATAGGGATGACTCTTAGTGCCTGAACTAACTATATCAGCTTAGCTGTACAGTTGTGGTGAACAAAATATACACATACTTATATATAACGTCTGTATATAGTGTAATAACACCACAACTGGTATTGTTGGGGGAGAAAGTTTAGTGCGTGTGACCTTGAAAGAGTGAGGGAGCCGCCAGCCGCCATCTGTGTATAGCGACGACTCTTAGTGCCTGAACTAACTATATCAGCTTAGCTGTACAGTTGTGGTGAACAAAATATACACATACTTATATATAACGTCTGTATATAGTGTAATAACACCACAAATGGTATTGTTGGGGGAGAAAGTTTAGTTCGTGTGACCTTGAATGAGTGAGGGAGCCGCCATCTGTGTATATATATAGCGACGACTCTTAGTGCCTGAACTAACTATATCAGCTTAGCTGTACAGTTGTGGTGAACAAAATATACACATACTTATATATAACGTCTGTATATAGTGTAATAACACCACAACTGGTATTGTTGGGGGAGAAAGTTTAGTGCGTGTAATGAGGGAGTGGCAGCGAGTGGCTGGCTGGTGTGTGGCAGTAACTCCTCGTTGCTTTTCCACTCTCAATACCAACTTACTGGTTCGTTATGGTGACCAAAACATGCCAATACTTATATATAACCTGTGTATAGAGTGTAATAGCAGCAAAACTATTTGTTTATAGTTTTATAAACATAATAATTGAATCACTAATATGCACATCATACTTTTGAGTATAGCGATTATTAACCACTTTTATTATATAAATATATTACAATACACACTATTGAATAATATTACTGCAAAAAAACTAAGAAAAAATCAATCGGAGACATTGAAACAATTAGGTAATAATATCTTTGTGGCAACTCCCATCTGTCAACGCGGGTGACGCTGACCGGGTCTGACGACCGCTCTGTCAACGCCCAATTTTTGCCAGACTTCCTCGGTCAATTGCGCCCAAAATATGTCACCTACGATTTTTTTTTCCGTGCTCAGGGGACACAAATTAACATGTTTAGAAGACGGAAAAAAAAAATTATTTTTTTTTTCTTGCACACAGGGGTGTAAATGTCCCAAGGACCCCTGAGCAGTGTAAGGGTTAATTACCCCCAAATTGTAAATATTTATTGTATGTATGTACCTTACCTAAATAAAATTGTATTGTATTGTATTGTAATTAGTAATGGCATCTGAAATGCAGAAACTGGCAAAGGATCCTTCTGTGGTAGAGATAAAGAAACTTACCAAGTCTTATTTAGTATTGTTAGGCAAGGAATTTGGCCTAGAATTAAATGACGCGGATAAAAAGTGGACTTTGGTGAATGAAATATTACAACATTGTATTGATCAAGAACTATTGGCAAGTGATACACCTTTATGCCAGCCTAGCCAAGCGGAAAGTGCCGCTCATAGGGACAGAGAGTTAGCTCTAGAGTTAGCAAAAATAAAATTAGAGTAGCAAAGACTCAAAACCGAGGAGGCTAGAATTAGAGCGAATGCCACTGGACCTCCACCTGCAGGGGATTCAAATCCCAGGTATTATGAGAAGAAGCATAACTTGCCTGAATTTTCAGAGTCGGACCCTGAAGGGTTTTTCAACCATTTTCAGAGATTGGCCATGTCCATGACCTGGCCAAAGGAAGAGTGGGTGAAAATCAAACAGGGAAGACTTAGGGGTAAGGCCCAAGATATTTTTATAAACATGCCTGACGAAGAGTGATTTGAATATGATAAAGTCAGGGAACGTATTTTGTGGGCATATGAAATTACTCCTGAAGCTCACCGCCAAGCTTATCGCAACCTTAAGCCTACTCACAACCAACCGCTCACTGAATTTGCTAATAATCAAATTAGATTGTTTGATAAATGGATTCGCTCGGCTAAAGCCGAAACATACGAGGCATTAAAGAATGTAGTCCTAATGGAACAATTTATAAATATTATGCCAGAGAATGTTTCACATTACATTAGAGGTGGAGTAGAAGTAGATTCTAAAATAGGGGATTTGGCCAAGATGGCAGAAAACTACCAGTGTGCGGGTAAAAGGCCCAATAAAAATAATTATACCCCACAGAGTAGCAAAACTTATACCCACAGCCAGTCCAGACCAGCTCATTCTAACCCTTTACCTAATGCACCTTATGTTTCTGACATAACTAACCCTGTTACATTGTCTAGCCCCACGACACCTAAGGGTGAACCGAAGGGTAATTCTGGTAGTAATGTCTTTTCTCCCCAACGTATCTGTGGTCACTGTAAACGTCCAAACCATGTTATTAGCCGTTGTTGGCAACTGTACCCGGAAAAAAGACCCAATGCTCTAGTTGTGACACAGGGCTTGAGGCCTTCTGAAGGGTTAGGGAGTAATACCTCCAACCCACAGTGGTTGGACATGCTTACCCCATTCTTATCGAAAGAGACAACTTTTGTCTGAGGGATCTTCTTGGAAGAATGTGGTGATCCTCCGAGACACCGGTGCCATCCAAACTTAAATTTTAGAGAGTGCTTTGCAAGGTGCCGACACTCTCGACACTGGAGAGGTGGTACTGGTCGAGGGTGTCACTAGTGATACTCGAGCGCAGTACCCCTCCATAAGGTTACCCTGGAATCTGATTTCCACAAGGGTGTTTGTACAGTCGGAGTCACTTTGTATCTACCTTTCCCTAATGTTGATGTAATAGTTGGTAATTATTTAGCAGGGGATAAGGTAGGGGACTCCAGACTGCCTATTATGTTGCCTACCCTAAGGTTTGCCTGGATCCACCGGCCGCAGAGGATAATGTTGTGTACCCTGCATGTGCGGTGACCCGGTCTATGGGACTTAAATGTAAGGGCAGCCCTGTGCTTGCCAAGGTGGTAAATCCTGAGGACACGAGGAACTTTCCGAGGGGTGAAAGCCAAGAGGACCTTGCGGACACATTCATGGTCCGACTCGATGATATTGTGGAGAGCCTGCCACCGCCGCCTACTGAGAGTAGGGAGGAGGTGGAGGAGAACACTGTTGAGCCTTGGCCAATGGCATCTGACCAAGGCTTGGATGCCTCCTTGAGTGAGTTACAGAAAGCTGACCCCAGTCTTGCAGATTGTCATGAGGCAGCCGTCTCTATGGAGGAAATTATAGACTCAGCAACTGGGTACTACTACAATTATCTGATTTTGATGAGAAAATGGAGACCACAGAGTGCTCCCGTGTCAAATGAGTGGGAGGTAGTCCACCAGGTTATGTTGCCGACCTGCTATAGAGAAAGAGTTTTGGCAGCTGCTCATGATGATCTTATGGGGGACATCAGGGTATTAATATTACGTATCACAAAATCTTAAAGTATTTTTTCTGGCCCAAGCTGAAAAGCGATGTGGCAAAATTTTGTAATGCATGTATTGCTTGTCAACTTGTTGGGAAACCAAACCAGACTCCACCTAAAGCTCCTCTAAGGCCTATTGTCGTGCCGGAGGAACCATTTTCTCATGTGGTAATGGGCTGTGTTGGTCCATTACCTAGAACTAAGTCTGGTAATATTTACCTAATCACGATGATGTGTATCACTACTCGTTACCCAGAGGCTTTTGCTGTAAGGAACATCCGAGCAAAGACTGTTATTGCTCGTATGTTGCAATTTTTTCCACTTTTGGACTGCCTCGGGTCGTGCAAACTGACAATGGTACTAACTTTAAGTCTGATATTTTTCAACAATTTTGTAAGGACCATGGAATAACTCATAAGGTTTCCAGCCTGTTAGGATTGAGTACTACAGATGTTGGAGGTAGCATGTTTGGAGCAGATGCTCTTTTGTTTATGATCTTGTTAATAATATTTCATGTACCTGTTAATGTTTTGTTGTTGTTACTGGCGGAGAATAAAAACCATGTGAACGAAGATTGTTTGTCTGACCAAAACCATAACAGTGGCAACGAGAATTAAACATCGCTGGCAGAGAGCCTGGGTACGAGACGTGGTGTGAGGATCAAGACAGTGCAGGGTACGTCGTGTGGACGAGTGGACGCTTCGCATATAACAGTGGAGTGTGCTACACCGTGGCCATGGCTACCATGTCAATCGAGCCGTTAAACACGGCCAAGATCTCGTTGGACCTGTGGCTCAGCCTGCTGGAAGCAAACTTTCAGTACCGGGAGATTAAGGAGGACGCCACCAAGAAAGCGGTACTCTTAGTTTCACTGGGTTCTGAAGCATATAGTGTTCTTGGAAATTTGTGTGCACCTGAGCTACCGCACACGAAGACCTATGTAGACTTGATTGCTTTGCTTAAACGTCAGTATGTGGTGAAACCATCATATCACAGGAGTTTGATGGATTTCCAGAAGAGGACGAAAAAGCAGCAGGAATCCGTACAGGATTTATTTGCGGAATTGAAAGCTTTGGCTAACCACTGCAACTTCGGAGCACAGTTGGACGGCAGGGTTAGGGACCAGTTGTTCATGGCAGTGGAAAAGGAGAATTATTTCCCTAACCTGGTGGCAGAAAATTTGGATCTACAATCGATGACTTCATGGACAGTGCTCGAGAAGATATTGAACCTGGAAAGGGCTTTTGGAAGTAAGACTTCTACTCAGGAAATTATGGTCGTACAGAGCCAGACCAGATGTACACACTGTGGATACAAGCACATAAGTAGCAAGTGCAAGTTTCGTGCATATATATGCAACTTTTGTAACAAGGAGGGACACTTGCAGAGAGTGTGTAGGGAACATCTGAACAGGAACAACAAGGCCTGGGAGAGGAGACGACCAGGGAATGCAGGAAGAGGTAGTGGTACTGTGGTCAAGGCAGTAGAAGAAGGTAACCAGTCTGAAGAAGCTGCAGGTGAGGAAAACCGACTATATTCGGTGAAAGAAAAGGTATGTTCAGTGAAGTCGCAAGTGGTGAATTTTGTAATTTAATGGGAAGTTAGTTCCCTTGGAACTGGACACTGGTGCTACAGTGTCAACGTTGTCTAGAGATTGGGCAGATACCTTGCAATTGAATGTAAAACCAGGTAAAAAATCTTTAAGTGCTTATGATAATGTACCGATTAAGGTCTATTGCAAGGTGTCGGCAAAAGTAGGTTATAATGGAAAAGAAATTGTCCAGGATTTTTATGTAGTGGATTCACATAATCCTAGCCTATGTGGTAAGGATCTCATGGAAAAAGTGGGAATTTTCTTGGCGGGCCTAGATGAATTGTCGATAGTTAAAACAATTAAAAGTGCTGAACAAATGTTAGACAAATATTCAGTGGAGGCAGATAAGCCAATTAATAGCATGGTGGCAAAAATTCACCTGAAAAGTGGGGCTTCACCTAAATTTTTCAAGGCAAGAACAGTGCCGTTTCATTACAAGCAATTGGTAGAATCAGCCCTGGAAAAGCATGTGGCAGAAGGCATCTTAGAGCCAATTACATATAGTGAGTGGGCAGCCCCAATTGTAAAAGTGTTGAAGGCAGATTGGAAATCCTTGAGAATCTGTGCAGACTTCAAAGAACTGAACAACCGCATACACTGTGAGAAGTACCCTTTACCTAAGATAGATGAGTTGTTGTCAGTGGTCTGCAAGGGAGCAATTTTTTCTAAGATTGACCTGAAAGATGCTTACTTGCAAATTCCTGTAGAGGAGGAGAGCCAGAAATTGTTAGTGATTAATACCCACAAGGGGTTATTTAAGTATAAAAGACTTCCTTTTGGACTCTCCTCGTCTCCAGCAATTTTTCAGAGATTCATGTCCCAGTTGTTAGTTAACATTGAAGGTGTGGCTAGTTTTTTAGATGACATTATTGTATGTGGGGAGAATGAGGAAGTGCATGATGCTAGATTAGAACAAGTTTTGAATCTTTTGAAAAAGCACAATGTGAAGATTAATAAGGGAAAAACAACGTTGAAGACCAAGGCCATTGAATATCTGGGGTACCATATTTCAGGTAAGGGCTTTACTCCTCACAAAAATGTAGCTGCTATAATAGATGCCCCAGCCCCAACATCAGTTGGGGAAGTACAGTCTTTTGTTGGGATGGTTACATATTTTTGTAAGTTCGTGAAGAACTTTTCAACAAAATTAGCACCCTTGTATGAATTGTTGAAAAAAGGGGCTAGATTTAAGTGGGCAGCAAGAGAGG
Organism: Procambarus clarkii; assembly: GCF_040958095.1. Lineage (NCBI taxonomy): Eukaryota > Metazoa > Arthropoda > Malacostraca > Decapoda > Cambaridae > Procambarus > Procambarus clarkii. The sequence goes on from NC_091162.1 coordinate 31,201,870, forward strand.
AAAATGCATTCAGGAATATTAAGCAGGAATTGATCAATTCTCCAGTGCTCACTAATTTTACAGGTAGACTCCTGTTAAAACTGGAGGTAGATTCGTCCCCAGTAGGAGTGGGTTGTGTATTATTACAGGAAGTAGATGGTCAGGATAAAGTAGTATATTTTGCTAGCAAGAAATTATCTCCTGCGGAACAGAATTATTCTGTTAGATAAAGAAGCCTTAGCTTTGGTATATGCTGTAAGAAAACTGAGGTATTTTCTGCTGGGGAGGAAATTTCTTGCTAGAACAGATCATAAACCCCTGCTAGGATTGTTTGGCAGAGGTAAGCAGATTCCAGTTAATGCCAATGCTAGAATTCAAAGATGGGCATTACTACTCTCTCAGTTTGAGTATGATTTAGAGTTTAAGCCAGACAAGGATAATGTAGTAGCTGATGCATTAAGTAGATTGCCTGCGACAGAAGAATTAAATTCCAGTATTCCAGTGGAGTATGTTAACCTGGTGGAATCTATGTCTTTTGAGGATATTTCATTCCAGACTATTAGGAAGGCAACTGGTAGAGATCCTAAATTAAGTCTGTTGTTGAAAAATGTCAAATATGGTTGGAATGATAATTTGTTATTGTCAGAGTATGCTGCAGTGAAGGCTGACCTTAGTATTCACCAGGATGTACTCTTGTATAGGAATAGAGTGGTGGTGCCTGGGGAACTGAGATGTAAGATTTTGGAACAGCTGCATGTAGGCCATAATGGCATAAATGCTATGAAAGCAGAAGCTAGAAGTTGGGTTTGGTGGCCAAAAATAGACCAGGATATTGCTGAGGTAACAAAAAATTGTCATATTTGCTTTAAGAATTATCAGAAACCCCAGGCCCCAGTACTTTCTTGGCCATGCACTGGAAAACCCTGGTCTAGACTTCATGTAGATTATGCGGGACCTATGGATAATAAATATTACCTAGTGGTGGTGGATTCATACACCAAATTTCTGGATGTGCATGTGTGTAATTCCACCACATCATCTGTAACTTGTGAATTACTAAGGAAAACATTTTGTAATTTTGGATTGCCAGACATAATTGTCTCAGACAATGCTCCTTATTTTGTTTCTGTGGAAATGGAGGATTTTTTACGGAAAAATGGTATTAAACATGTAACACCTGCCCCCTATAATCCTTCTTCAAATGGTCTAGCAGAGAGAGCAGTGAGATCCTTGAAAGAAGGGTTAAAGCGGTTTACGGAAGGTAGTACTATTAATACAAGACTTTGTAGATTTTTATATAATCAAAGGAAAACTGTTCATTCTACTACTTGTAAATCTCCTTCTGAATTACTGTTTAATAGACACTTTAAAGTGCACATGGAAGCAGTAAAGACAGATCCCAATAAAGAGAAATCGGTAACTAGCTTGGCCAGTCAGTTGGCTCAGGGAGAGGAATTGTTGTTTAATGAGGGGGATGCAGTATATGCAAGGAATTTTGGAAGTGGAAAGCCCTGGGTGGAAGGGAAAATTAGGGAGGTCCTAGGCCGCAGGAACTTCACTGTGCAAGTGCAGAGTTTTGGGAACATTAATTGGAAAAGGCATGCCGATCAGCTCATGCCAAGGTTCACAGGGAATTTTGAAGACCCTTCAGGTGGGGGTGAGGCAACTAGTGATATCCATCCTTATAATGAAGGGATAGCAGCACCTGCAGGAGACCGGGAGGCAGAGCAAGGGACAGTAGATGGTAATGGGGATACAGTTAACCCTATGGACTCTACAAGGAGTAATTCAGAAGAATGTTTCCCAGAAGTAAGTAAGTAATTATCAAAAGAAGGCACCAAACCGGGAAGGCTATGTAGCACCATCAAATACGCAAAATAATCAGAGGGCGCTAAATATCACCAAGGATGCCAATACGAGAACAAAAACGCATAAGGCGAACGATATCAAAAGTATCCGAGTCACCAAGAATTCTATCGAGGGACAGGTGACCGCGAGGGGCGGTCGGAAAGCAAGACATACGCTCGTCCTGGAAGTCAGGACGTTCAAGAAGGACATGCACGACCGTAAGAGGGACAATGCAACTAGGACAATAAGGAGCAGGGCGGCGCTCCATCAAGTGACCATGGGTTAAGCGAGTATGGCCAATATGCAACCTCGCCAGAGCTGTTTCCCACCGCCGGTTACGGTGGAAGGAGGACTGCCACGAGGAAACACAACATTTAAGAGTACGTAGCTTGTTACCAGTAACAGACAACCAAGAAGCCTGCCAACGGGTAAGGACTGAGGAATGGATAACCGGGTAAAAGTCGGAATACGGAATGCCCTTACGAGAGATGGGACAAGAGCGGACAGCTTCCTTGGCGGCAGCATCCGCACGCTCATTTAAAGACACACCAATATGGCTGGGAACCCAACAAAACTCAACCGACTTAAATTTACTGTGAACGAGAAACAGCCAATGCTGGATCTCGACAACCACTGGATGAACTGGATTAAAGGACCCGAGAGCCATGAGGGCACTACGAGAGTCAACAACAACTACAAAGGAAGACTGACAACGAGAAAGTAGGAGACGAAGAGCATAGAGAATAGCATAAAGTTCCGCTGTAAAGATGCTAGTCTCCGGAGGCAAGCGACACATATAAGTGCGATCAGGAAAAACAACAGAGTAGCCAACACCGTCCGCTGACTTAGACCCATCGGTGAAGACAGAAACGGAGCGGGAGTGAGAAGAAAAGTGCTCGAGGAAAAGGCGTTTTAGAACCGTAGGAGGGGTAAAAGCTTTAGTGATACGGGTCAAGGATGTACAAAACCGCGGAAGAGGGACCCTCCACGGGGGCAAAGAAGGAACAACACGAGGAGAAACATCAGAAATACGAACGGAAAGAGAATCCTGCAGGCGAGATAACCGGACAGAAAGAGGGAGGTGGTGAAGAGGAACAGGAACCGCAGGAGGGGTAAAAGTTAAAGCACGACAGAGGCGAGAGAAAGGATGTTGCAAGGACCGCACAAGATAGCGAAGACAGTAGCGATCACGGCGGTCCTGGAGAGACAGGAAGCCAGTGTCAACATACAAGCTAAGGACGGGAGTCGAACGAAAGGCACCAGAACTGAGGCGCAACCCAGTATGGTGCAAAGCATCAAGACGGCGAAGAGTAGAAGGAGAAGCCGACGAGTAAGCAGGGCAACCATAATTGAGCTTAGACAGGACGAGAGAGGAATGTAAAGCAAGGAGAGTGCGCCTATCTGCCCCCTAAGAAGTATGGGACAAGACTCGAAGGAGGGTAATGGCCTTAGAGCACTCAACACGGAGGTAAGAGATATGGGGAGACCAAGACAAAGGAGTGTCAAGGAATAACCCCAAAAGCTTCGCGGAATCTTTGTATTCAAGGGGATGACCATAAAGTGACAAAGAGGGACGAAGAACAACCCGTTTCCGCGTAAATGTCATGGCACAAGTCTTAGAAGTAGAGAACTTGAAGCCATGATCAGTGGCCCAAGACGACACGGCATCAATTGCAAGTTGAAGCCGGCGTTGAAGGAGAGGCGAATCATCACCCTGACAACAAAGGGTAAGATTATCGACATAGAGAGCGGAGAAGACACCAGAAGGAAGAGAGGAAAGAAGACCATTGAGGGCAACCAGAAAAAGAGTAGTGCTCAGAACACTACCCTGGGGCACACCTTCGTATTGCTGAAAAGAGGGAGAGAGAGCGGTACCAAGGCGCACCCGAAAGGAACGACAAGAGAGGAAGCTGCGGAGAAAGAGAGGGAGATGACCACGAAGGCCAAAAGAATGAAGTTGAGATAGGATATGATAACGCCAAGTGGTGTCGTAAGCCTTTTCCAGGTCAAAAAGGACGGCAACAACGGAGGTCTTCGCAGCAAAAGCAGTACGAATATATAGACCTCCAAGTTCACCAGGCCATCTGTCGTGCTGCGGCACTTGCGGAAACCAAATTGAGAAGGGGAGAGGAGGTGATGGTGTTCCAGGAACCACATCAGACAAACGTTAACCATACGTTCAAAAGAGTTTGCAGACACAACTTGTGAGAGCAATAGGGCGAAAGTCCTTAGGGGAAGTACCCAGAGACCCCGGTTTGCGAACAGGGAGGACAACGGCATCGAGCCAGTCCTCAGGGACTGACGACGACTCCCAGATCCGATTATACAGACTCAGTAAATACTGAGACGTGCTCGGAGGGAGATGGCGAAGCATCTCATAATGAATACCATCGGAGCCCGCCGCCGTAGAACCGCAGAGGGCCAGGGCAGAACGAAGTTCAGAGAGAGAGAAGGGATCATTATAGGGAAGCTGAAGATGAGTGCAGAAATCTAAAGGACGAGACTCAAGGACAGGTTTACGAAGAAGGAAAGATTGGGGAAGATGAAGACCAGAGCTAACAGAAGAAAAGTGGGAACCCAGTTCGGAAGCGACCTGCAACGGGTCTGCCACAAGAGTATCATGGAGGTGAAGGACCGGTGAAACATCAGGAACGAACTTACCCGCTATCTTGCGGATACGCTTCCAGATCTGGGCCAGAGGGGTTTCGGACGTAATTGTTGAGACATAAGATGCCCAACATTCACGTTTAGCCGTACGGATGGCCCTACGGGCCACCACACTCGCTTTCCGAAAGAAAAGAAAAGAATCGGTCGTCTGCCTACGGCGGTGCCTCTTCCAGGCTGCACGCTTACAGCGGACAGCCCGAGCACAGTCCGCATTCCATCAGGGAACGCACTTCCGTGGACCCCGAGAGGAAGAGCGAGGAATAGAGCGGAGGGCAGCGTTGAAGACAGTGTCATGAAAAAGGAGGAGAGCGCGAGAGAGAGGCAGAAGGGAGAGGTCAGAGAGAGCAGCACTCAGGGTAAATAGGGTCCAGTCTGCCTTAGCAAACTGCCACCTAGGGAAAGAGAGGGAAGGGCGAAAAGAGAAAAAGGAAACAAGGATGGGGAAATGATTACTTCCATGGAGGTCATCAAGAACCTGCCACGTGAAATCTAAGTAAAGAGAAGAAGAGCAGAGAGAAAGATCAAGACAAGAAAGGGTGCGAGTCCGAGAGTCCAAATGAGTGGGCTCACCAGAATTCAGAAGAGACAGGAAAGAAGATAGGAGAAACGGCTCAAGGAGGCGACCCCGGGTATTCGTCAGAACGTCACCCCAAAGAGAATGATGACAATTGAAGTCACCCAGCAGGAGCACAGGCTCCGGCAAGGAGTCTAGGAGGTGTTTCAAATCAGGAAGAGAGAGCGGGACACTCGGGGGGATATAAATGGAACAAACTGTGTACCATTTCCCCACAAAGATACGAGCAGCAGAACAATGGAGAGGCGAAGGAAAAAGTAAAGGAACAAAGGGAACATCTGCACGAATCAGGAGAGCAGAAGAATTAGAAGCCCCAGCAATGGCTGGGGGGGGGGGAGAGAAAGGAATAGCCACGAAAACGACCAGGACGAGCACCAAGCATTGGCTCCTGGAGACAGACACAAAGGGGCGAAAACCGCGAAATCAGAAGTTGGAGTTCGAGGAAATTGGCGTAATAACCTCGAACGTTCCATTGAAGAATGGACAATGACGAGAAGAGAAAGGACAAAAACAGAGAACAAGGAAGAAACAAAGGCGAAAGAGCAACAGAGCACGTTAAAGAATATCAGGGTCGGGATCAGGGTCAGCAAAGTCAGGGTTAGGGGGCATGGGTAAACTGAGCAAAGACGGAGGGAAGGAAACGGGAGAACAGATCAGAGGTGGGCGGGCGGGGTCTGGAGGAGGAGGAGGAAGAGGAGGAGACAACGGAGAGGAGCAGTCAAGGACAGCAGTAGGAAGAGGGGGAGTAGAAAGAGGGGAGCGCACCCCAGCAAGAGCAGCAACCAAAAGGGAAGCAGGGGCCAAAGAAACCTCCATAGCAGGAACAGGGGGCGCAACCACTGAAACGGGAGGGGAAGGAGCTACAGAGCCAGAAGTAGGAGCTAAGGAAGAAAGCGAAGCCTTCTTACCCGCCGGGGAAGAGGAAGGAGAGGAGCCAGGCTTACGCTTCTGACTTAAAGAGACAGGTGTCCCAGCAACTACGTACCGGCAACGGATTCCAGTGTCTCAACAGGAGAAGCCGAACGAGAGCACACACGACGGCCGTTAGGAGAGCGATGGACATCCGCCTGCACCGACAGGCGGCGGGGAGAGCCGATAGATGGAGGAAGAGGATGGGAAGGAGGATCGGAGGGGGACGAGGAAGAAGACACAGGAGACATGACAGACCGGGTTGAAAGAAGGGGAACCCCAGACAGAGGACCAGGAGGGGGACCCCTCGGGAAAGAACTCAAAGGAACAGAGGAGGGGGCAGTGGGCGTATCAGGGTCCAAGGCCCGGAAACGGTTGAGAGTCTGAGGAAGGGGGGAAGGACGAGGAGAGGAAGAGCGCAACACGCGAGCATAAGAGATGTTAGTATAAGGCGGGAGCCGGCGAACCTGGCGCCTCGCCTCAGGAAAAGACAAACGCTCCCGGTGCTTCAGGTTAAGGACGGCCGCCTCAAGCTTGTAATGGACATAGGCACGGGAGAACGTAGGATGGGCCTCACCGCAGTTGAGGCAGCGAGCTTGGGGAGAAATGCACTCCGACTTAGAGTGACCTTCACTCCCACACAAAGGACAGAGAGAGACAGTCCCAGAGCAGCGGAGGGCACCATGCCCAAACCTCCAGCACTTATTACAAAGTCGAGGAGAAGGAATATACTCCTGGACAGAGCACCTAGCACCAGCAAGAATGACAGAGGATGGAAGGGTCCTACCATCAAAGGTGATCTTCACAACGCGAAGGGGTTGACGGCGACGACCACGAGGGGGACAAGTAAACGAGTCAACCTGGAGGACAGAATGGCCTTGGGCATCAAGGATATGCCGAATATCATCGTGGCAATCTTGCAGATTCCGAACACCGGTTGCAACATGGGGTGGAAGGAGAATAGTGCCAACACTGGAATTCATCTGAACGTTCTTGGAGACCCGAACAGGGATCTCGCCAAGGCAAGATAAGGCAGCCAAGCGGGAAGCCGCATCCTGAGAAGGAGCAGCAACGACACGTGTACCGAGACGAGTGGGGTTGAAAGTAACACACGCATCCACGGAATCTACAAGATGCCGATGGAGGGAGAAATCGTCAGGAGGCGCAGAATCAAGAGGGAGGAGATCAAAGTATTTGGCCCATGAAGCAGGACCAAACAAGGCCTGATACGCATCAGCACGGGAAGGAATCGAGCGAGCGCGGTTGGGGCGCGAACGGCGTTGAGAACCCCTAGAGAGAGAGGGGTCAAAAGGCGCAGTAGTTACAACGAAAGACTTAGCCACACCAGGGGACGAAGTGGTCACCACCGGGGGCTGGAGGCTCGACCCAACCTCAGAGGAGGGAGGGGAGCTGGGGGAAGAAGTCAGGACGGTCAAAGGAGGAGCAAGGTCGGGGCCCAACGCAGCGGGAGCTACAGAGCCTGGTCTTCCAATACAGGCCGACTCGGGGGCTTGGTCGCCCACCCCACGAGCCTGAGAGGGTACAACGGAAACATTCAACGACATAGAGACGAAAAGTGACAAATTCATCCACGAATGTGCCCCCATACCCACCATGGAGCCACAATTAGAGGCAGGACACCCAACAGGAAGCTATCGCCGATCATGCCGGGGCCCCCTAGGGGTGCGTCGTGAGTATACGCCCCACAAACGCCACCTTAAGAACCGTCAGTCCGTCGAGATCGGGTTCAGCGACAAAAGGGGGATTGACAATAAAAGGTTCCCCTCGCTCGAGACGTCGGGTACTACAGTTCTACGGGTGCAAGAGTATGCCTCCTCAAGCACCCGGGCGTCAAAATAGAAGAAGTCCAAAGAAATAATCCAAAACAAGCAAAAGGTCGGCAGGAAACGACAAGCAGATAGGAGAAGAGGGGGGAGAAAAACGAAACATAAGGAAAAGGAAAAGCGATCCGGCACAATTGGAGAAGACAGCAGCAGGAGTGCAAGGCCAGAAAAGGACAGAGGACTGCCCAACGGAGCATCACACTCCAGCAGCCGTCCACCAAGCCCCCTCACGACGCCAACGGGCCGGAAGGGGAGGGGGCTCGTTTATGAAGTGGGCCAAGGAAAAGTGTTACCTCAGCAAGATAAAATCAGTGCCATTCTGGAGTATCTGGTGCTAAAGTCTAAAAAGGTCGTTAAAAGATTTATCGGTATGTGTGCGTAATATCGACACTTTTGTCAGTTCTTTTCCAGTGTGGCCACTCCGCTCACAGACTTTTTGCGGAAGGCCGTTAAATTTAAGTGGTCATCAGACTGTGCGTGCAGAGGCATTTAAAAATTTGAAATTGATCTTAGCTTCCGCCCCAGTGCTCGCTAGTCCAAGGTTCGACAGACCATTTAAAATTTATGTTGACGCCTCTGACTCGGGTGCTGGTGCAGTGTTGTTGCAAATTGGGGATGATCAAGTGGAACACCCAGTATACTATTACTCTGTGAAATTTGACAAGGCGCAATGCAATTATTCAATGGTAGAAAAAGAGGTGTTGGCGCTAGTGTTTACATGTAAAAAGTTCGAAGTTTACCTCATAGGTAATATAGTGGCAGTGTACACGGATCATAACCCACTATTCTTCCTGAATCAGATGAAGGGGAAGAATAAACGCATACTCAGGTGGGCATTGTATCTACAGGACTTCAATCTTTCCATTACCCACCTACCGGGCAGGCTCAACGTGATAGCCGACGCTCTGTCCCGGTTGCCTGAATAACATTCATCTGGGCCACAGGAAGCCATTTATCAACTGTCATGCTTTAGTTATTTTTTTTTTTTTAGGTTCTCCTGTGACATTAAATATTCCGTGTCCAATTTATTTACTTCCCTGTTTTTTTTTTGTATTATTTTTCTTTCAGAGAATTCCTTTGTACTTTTCTTGCAGATAAATTGTTGTTTTTGAATTATTTTTTTTGTCAAATTTTCCTTTTTATTCTCTGTATACTCTTACAAAAAAAAAATATGACTACTATTCTAGTAGTCAAATTTTTTTTTTCTCTGTAGGGGGGGGAGGAGTGTTAACACCCTGGGTTCCTCAGTGGAAACCAGAGGTCAAAATTAAGCTAAATAAACTACCTTATAGTATTGGACGCATCGCGAGCTGCATTTGTTTGTATCTTCCCTGCCAGACGTAAGACTATTCTTGTTTCTCAAAGAGCATTTAAAGACTGAGCTTGGGGTTGATTATTAAATAATAAAATAGGCACCAACTATGTTTACTAATACTTTCTAATCATTTGTAAAGTAAACCTGAGTAAACTTGGGATAGGAAGGCTGTACGATTAGTTGAGTAGTCTGCTGGCAGCGAGTGAACTGAGGGAGGAGAGTGGAGACGATCTCTCTCTCTTGCTGGCGTTCGTGGTGTCGAGATCTCCTCTGAGCTGCTCTGCAACCCTCTACCTTTTTTCCTCCTCCTTCCTTCCCTTACCTTGAATACCTGTAATACTAAGTACGGTGTTGTTAAGTGTGCCTACTCTGGAAGTGAAAGATTTGTGTAGACCTGGGGTAGTATTTGCCAGTGTTTTGGGTATCCCTAAGAGGTGTGTTGTGTTAGGGTACCACGTGGTCTCACTACCCTAAGCTCACTGAAGCTTCAAGTTCTTCACTAGTAGTACTTTACCCTAGCTTGTTCTCAGTGTAAACCTTGTATCCTGCTTATGTGGACCAAGGCTTTTAACGTAACTTGTTACGTTAAAAGTTATTTACGTTGTTACGTTACGTGTGATAAAGTAATTTTTATTATTGTTATTGGTGTGAATGTATATGGGGGTTGTTAAGGGGTTAATAAATAAGCAAGTTAGTAAAGGAGTATCCATTCTTCCTGTGTAGGAGATCTATGATCAATCTCTAGATTGACATTGTGTAGCCAATTAATATTCACTGTGGATATTCCACTTGGGGGCCGGGCCTTTTGGATCTCCCATATTTGATAACTCTTAATGCTAACTACTGCCCCTACATCCATGTTATACTAGACTCCCCATAAAACACACATTTATATGTAACAGAGATACCCACTTTAATTTACAAAAAAAACTCCAGATCTTAGCTCCTGCAATTGCATTGCTCTTCAACAAGTCACTTGAACTCCAAACCTTTCCAGATATTCTAAAAAAAAGCGAGAGTAACCCCTGTCCACAAATGTGGTGATGTTACAGATGTTAACAACTACAGACCTATATCAATCCTGCCTAACTTGTCAAAAATATTTGAAAAACTAATCTACAAGCAGCTTTACTCTTATCTAGCCAAACAAAATATACTTAGCTCTTGTCAATATGGCTTCAGACCCAAAAAAGCACTAACGATGCACTTATTAGTATGATTAACTTGATTCATGCAGCTCTTGATAAAAATGAGTTTCCTGTTGGGTTATTTGTGGACCTGCGTAAGGCTTTTGACACTGTCAACCACCAAAACCTTCTTCTTAAATTACATCATTATGGAGTCAGAGGACACTCCCTACAATACCTCAAGTCTTACCTTACTGACAGGCTCCAGTATGTTCCTGTGAATAATTCAATTTCTCCCACCCTACCCATCAACATCGGTGTTCCTCAGGGCAGCATACTTGGCCCTCTCCTCTTTCTCATCTACATTAATGACGTTCCAAATGCCTCCCAACACCTCAAACCAATTCTATTTGCTGACGACACTACTTTCATTTACTCCAGTCCTGACCCCCTTGCTCTAAATGCCACAGTAAATACTGAGCTAAATAAAGTCCATCTTTGGCTAACCGCCAACAAACTCACCCTTAACATTGACAAAACCTTCTATATTCTGTTTGGCAATAAATCCTCTAATCAAATAAATCTCAGAATAAACAATACCCAAATTTGTAACAAAATAGATGGCAAATTCCTTGGCGTTCTCATTGACCACAAGCTGAATTTCCAGGGACACATTCTAAATATATAAAAAAAAAGTTTCAAAAACTGTTGGCATTCTTTCAGGCGGTGCGGACAGTCTGGGTGGCGTAAATAGCGCGGGAAGGGAGGTCTCGCCCTCACTCCATTCTCGACACGGCCTGCGATTCAGCGGCTCCACGCTCAGCGCCGCGCCTCATCGACACGTGGGCCAGTACTCTATACTGCATCTCAAGTCTGTGTACACGAGATTTCTCAAGCAAATGGACCCCATCCACGCTACTATGGTCCCAGATCTGACGTTCTCTGATCCTTTGGGGCCTTCGACATCCCAGGCCAGTACGGCAGGGGCTCCCTGCCCTACTCAGCAAACCTTAAGGTAAGAGAGTTTCCTGTTCAAGTTAGTCAGGACTATCCCAGTGCTGGGGTGTGTTTGCGCCGTCCCTCGCGGTCCGTTCGTACTGCCATAGCTAGTTCCCTGGGCCTTCTGCCTGTTTGCCTGCCTGGGGTTTGCAGGTGCGCCTCCAGGTTGGGACTGGTGTGCTGGTTGTCTGTGGCGACTCCATGTGGCCAGGTTTTGGTGGTCCTGTGCCCCTGGGGCCCGGCCCTTGCATGCTCGGTGGAGCATTCGTCCCAAGTGTGCCCTCCCAGGAGTTTATCGGGAGCCTGGTTTGCTGTGCCCCTAGGGGCCATGTTTCGCCCGCGCCTGGTCGTGCGTGCACGGCCAGGCGCCCTACTGTGGTCTGGCTCGCCCTCTGTGGCGACGACACGTGGCTGGTTTCTGTGGAACTGAGCCCTGGGGACCAAGCCCGGTAGGCGGCGCCCATGTGGCTTGGAGCTCGGTGGAGCACTCGCCCCAGGGATGCCCTTCGTTTCCTCCCCCCCCCCCCCCACCCAGGCGTCTTCCCTGGAACCCGGTAGGTTGCGTCTCCTAGGCTTGTCCCTAGGGGCCAGGGTTCATGACGCGCTCGGTCGTGCGTGTCCGGCCAGGCTCCCTGCGAGCGTCCTGGCGTCACCCTTGGTGGCGACGCCTCCTGGCCGGGTTATTTAGTTGTCTTTGTCCCTAGGGCCCGACCCTAGGGGCCCATGCCAAGGTCGGCATCACCCACGTGGCATGGCGCTCCGTGGAGCACTTGCCTTGGCTTGTGTTCCGCTTCCTACCTGTCCCTCTCCCTTGCGCCCACGGGCAGGAGGCGCCCTTGTGGCAGCGGTGCCCCGGTGGGTAGGCCCAAAGCTTTCTTGCTAAAGGCTGCCTTTGCGTCAGCCGGTGTCGCCAGGCATGTTCTTCCTCAGACGTTTGTCTGGACGGTGTAGCCCAGCTTGTTCGTCCCAGTTGTTTGTCCGTCCGGTGTTGCTCGGTTTTGTCCGTAACTAGGCGTTTGTCTAGCTGGTGTAGCCCAGCCTGTTCGTACCTAGACGTTTGTCTGGCTGGTGTAGCCCAGCCTGTTCGTACCTAGACGTTTGTCTGGCTGGTGTAGCCCAGCCTGTTCGTACCTAGACGTTTGTCTGGCTGGTGTAGCCCAGCCTGTTCGTTCTAGACGTTTGTCTGGCTGGTGTAGCCCAGCCTGTTCGTACCTAGACGTTTGTCTGGCTGGTGTAGCCCAGCCTGTTCGTACCTAGACGTTTGTCTGGCTGATGTAGCCCAGCCTGTTCGTACCTAGACGTTTGTCTGGCTGGTGTAGCCCAGCCAGTTCGTACCTAGACGTTTGTCTGGCTGGTGTAGCCCAGCCAGTTCGTACCTAGACGTTTGTCAGGCTGGTGTAGCCCAGCCTGTTCGTACCTAGACGTTTGTCTGGCTGGTGTAGCCCAGCCTGTTTGTACCTAGACGTTTGTCTGGCTGGTGTAGCCCAGCCAGTTCGTACCTAGACGTTTGTCTGGCTGGTGTAGCCCAGCCTGTTCGTACCTAGACGTTTGTCAGCCAGCCTGTTTGTACCTAGACGTTTGTCTGGCTGGTGTAGCCCAGCCAGTTCGTACCTAGACGTTTGTCTGGCTGGTGTAGCCCAGCCTGTTCGTACCTAGACGTTTGTCAGGCTGGTGTAGCCCAGCCTGTTCGTACCTAGACGTTTGTCTGGCTGGTGTAGCCCAGCCTGTTTGTACCTAGACGTTTGTCTGGCTGGTGTAGCCCAGCCTGTTTGTACCTAGACGTTTGTCTGGCTGGTGTAGCCCAGCCTGTTCGTACCTAGACGTTTGTCTGGCTGGTATAGCCCAGCCTGTTCATCCCAGTTGTTTGTCTGGCTGGTGTAGCCCAGCTCGTTCGTCCCAGACGTTTGTTTGGCTGGTGTAGCCCAGCTCGTTTGTCCCAGACGTTTGTCTGGCTGGTGTAGCCCAGCTCATTCGTCCCAGACGTTTGTCTAGCCTGTGTAGCCCAGCTTGTTCGTCCCAGACGTTTTGTCTGGCTGGTGTAGCCCAGCTTGTTCGCCCCAGACGTTTGTCTGGCTGGTGTAGCCTAGCTTGTTCGTCCCAGTCGTTTGTCTGGCTGGCGCAGCCCTGCTTGTTCGTCACAGCTGTTTGTCTGGCTGGCGCAGCCCTGCTTGTTCGTCACAGCTGTTTGTCTGGCCGGCGCAGCCCGGCTTGTTCGTCACAGACGTTTTGTCTGGCCGGTGGAGCCCGGCTTGTTGCTTAAGCCTCATGCCTTTCTTGCTGTTTTTGGCCTCGCTATGTTATTTATATTATTTATTTAAGTTTTCTAAAATTAATTTGTTACATAGTCCAGCTTCAGTTATGCCCGGTATTTACTTAACACTGTTGCAGTGTTAAAGCAGTGTCCATTTCTAGTGGGATACTCAAATAATTTTGCTTTTCACTTTTGAGATTAATATTGTTTGAATTCTTCCAAACTATACCACGAATAATACTGTCTTCATATAAACAAACTATACAATGAATAATACGGTCTTAATATAACCAAACTATACCATGAATAATACTGTTCAATCTATACATGAATCTTAATCATCTCTCTTAATCTATTTTAACTGCTCAGCTTTTATTACATTGGTTTTTATTACGATAGCATTGGCTATGTCTGGTATTCTCAATCACTATGGACACTTAACTTTACCTTTGCTTTTGTCTACTTGTGTATGTGACGGTTGCTGGTGCAGCAGCTGGGTCTCCCTGCCTGCTTTTTTCCCGTTAGTCCTGCCGATGCTTACTTTTTCATTTTCCTCAGTGGCGAGAAGCCGGATCACGCAGCAACTGCATCACGGAAGAGGGCTCGGGCTGCGACGTGCGAGGACAACAGCGCAGTGGTGTGAGGACGCAGCCGGCCTGGGCCAGGACGAAACCCGCCCGTTTCGCCTCCCCCTCCTCGGTGGCCTCCTCGGGCGGCTCTGATGTGGACGGCGACCACACTTCCCAGAGGCCCCCAGCTGCCTCCACCTCTTTCGGCCGACGATTGGACGACGCTGCAGGCGCCCATCGCGCAGGCTCGGGGGCCCTCTTATGTCACAAGCCTTCTGGGCATGGGGACCACCGAGGCCGACCCTGCCCCCCACTTTCACCGACCGTCGCCCACAGGCCAGGGCCAGGGGGGCATAAGTCGAGGCGACGTGCGAGCTCCTACAGTCTGTCCTCCTTCCTTCCCAGTTCGGTAGCGTAGTTGCTCTGCCACCCTGAGGTTTTCCCTCGCGGCCAGCGGGCACTCGCCCTTCGGGGGTGGTGGGTCCGGCCTGCGGGGTGGGGGTACCGCGCCCGTCCCCAAGTGTTCCGCTGTCCGCAGCTACTACTTTGACTTTACAGCCATTCTACTAGTAAGCCCTAACTTAAGTCAGGAAGTAAGTAATTATCAAAAGAAGGCACCAAACCGGGAAGGCTATGTAGCACCATCAAAGACGCAAAATAATCAGAGGGCGCTAAATATCACTAAGGATGCCAATACGAGAACAAAAACTCATAAGGCGAACGATATCAAAAGTATCCGAGTCACCAAGAATTCTATCGAGGGACAGGTGACCGCGAGGGGCGGTCGGAAAGCAAGACATACGCTCGTCCTGGAAGTCAGGACATTCAAGAAGGACATGCACGACCGTAAGAGGGACAATGCAACTAGGACAATAAGGAGCAGGGCGGCGCTCCATCAAGTGACCATGGGTTAAGCGAGTATGGCCAATACGCAACCTCGCCAGAGCTGTTTCCCACCGCCGGTTACGGTGGAAGGAGGACTGCCACGAGGAAACACAACATTTAAGAGTATGTAGCTTGTTACCAGTTAATTAACAGACAACCAAGAAGCCTGCCAACGGGTAAGGACTGAGGAATGGATAACCGGGTAAAAGTCGGAATACGGAATGCCCTTACGAGAGATGGGACAAGAGCGGACAGCTTCCTTGGCGGCAGCATCCGCACGCTCATTTAAAGACACACCAATATGGCTGGGAACCCAACAAAACGCAACCGATTTAAATTTACTGTGAACGAGAAACAGCCAATGCTGGATCTCGACAACCACTGGATGAACTGGATTAAAGGACCCGAGAGCCATGAGGGCACTACGAGAGTCAACAACAACCACAAAGGAAGACTGACAACGAGAAAGTAGGAGACGAAGAGCATAGAGAATAGCATAAAGTTCCGCTGTAAAGATGCTAGTCTCCGGAGGCAAGCGACACATATAAGTGCGATCAGGAAAAACAACAGAGTAGCCAACACCGTCCGCTGACTTAGACCCATCGGTGAAGACAGAAACGGAGCGGGAGTGAGAAGAAAAGTGCTCGAGGAAAAGGCGTTTTAGAACCGTAGGAGGGGTAAAAGCTTTAGTGATACGGGTCAAGGAAGTACAAAACCGCGGAAGAGGGACCCTCCACGGGGGCAAAGAAGGAACAACACGAGGAGAAACATCAGAAATACGAACGGAAAGAGAATCCTGCAGGCGAGATAACCGGACAGAAAGAGGGAGGTGGTGAAGAGGAACAGGAACCACAGGAGGGGTAAAAGTTAAAGCACGACAGAGGCGAGAGGAAGGATGTTGCAAGGACCGCGCAAGATAGCAAAGACAGTAGCGATCACGGCGGTCCTGGAGAGACAGGAAGCCAGTGTCAACATACAAGCTAAGGACGGGAGTTGAACGAAAGGCACCAGAACTGAGGCGCAACCCAGTATGGTGCAAAGCATCAAGACGGCGAAGAGTAGAAGGAGAAGCAGACGAGTAAGCAGGGCAACCATAATCGAGCTTAGACAGGACGAGAGAGGAATGTAAAGCAAGGAGAGTGCGCCTATCTGCCCCCCAAGAAGTATGGGACAAGACCCGAAGGAGGGTAAGGGCCTTAGAGCACTCAACACGGAGGTAAGAGATATGGGGAGACCAAGACAAACGAGTGTCAAGGAATAACCCCAAAAGCTTCGCGGAATCTTTGTATTCAAGGGGATGACCATAAAGTGACAAAGAGGGACGAAGAACAACCCGTTTCCGCGTAAATGTCATGGCACAAGTCTTAGAAGTAGAGAACTTGAAGCCATGATCAGTGGCCCAAGACGACACGGCATCAATTGCAAGTTGAAGCCGGCGTTGAAGGAGAGGCGAATCATCACCCTGACAACAAAGGGTAAGATCATCGACATAGAGAGTGGAGAAGACACCAGAAGGAAGAGAGGAAAGAAGACCATTGAGGGCAACCAGAAAAAGAGTAGTGCTCAGAACACTACCCTGGGGCACACCTTCGTATTGCTGAAAAGAGGGAGAGAGAGCGGTACCAAGGCGCACCCGAAAGGAACGACAAGAGAGGAAGCTGCGGAGAAAGAGAGGGAGATGACCACGAAGGCCAAAAGAATGAAGTTGAGATAGGATATGATAACGCCAAGTGGTGTCGTAAGCCTTTTCCAGGTCAAAAAGGACGGCAACAACGGAGGTCTTCGCAGCAAAAGCAGTACGAATATAGACCTCCAAGTTCACCAGGACATCTGTCGTGCTGCGGCACTTGCGGAAACCAAATTGAGAAGGGGAGAGGAGGTGATGGTGTTCCAGGAACCACATCAGACGAACGTTAACCATACGTTCAAAGAGTTTGCAGACACAACTTGTGAGAGCAATAGGGCGAAAGTCCTTAGGGGAAGTACGCAGAGACCCCGGTTTGCGAACAGGGAGGACAACGGCATCGAGCCAGTCCTCAGGGACTGACGACGACTCCCAGATCCGATTATACAGACTCAGTAAATACTGAGACGTGCTCGGAGGGAGATGGCGAAGCATCTCATACTGAATACCATCGGAGCCCGCCGCCGTAGAACCGCAGAGGGCCAGGGCAGAACGAAGTTCAGAGAGAGAGAAGGGATCATTATAGGGAAGCTGAAGATGAGTGCAGAAATCTAAAGGACGAGACTCAAGGACAGGTTTACGAAGAAGGAAAGATTGGGGAAGATGAAGACCAGAGCTAACAGAAGAAAAGTGGGAACCCAGTTCGGAAGCGACCTGCAACGGGTCCGCCACAAGAGTATCATGGAGGTGAAGGACCGGTGAAACATCGGGAACGAACTTACCCGCTATCTTGCGGATACGCTTCCAGATCTGGGCCAGAGGGGTTTCGGACGTAATTGTTGAGACATAAGATGCCCAACATTCACGTTTAGCCGTACGGATGGCCCTACGGGCCACCGCACTCGCTTTCCGAAAGAAAAGAAAAGAATCGGTCGTCTGCCTACGGCGGTGCCTCTTCCAGGCTGCACGCTTACAGCGGACAGCCCGAGCACAGTCCGCATTCCACCAGGGAACGCACTTCCGTGGACCCCAAGAGGAAGAGCGAGGAATAGAGCGGAGGGCAGCGTTGAAGACAGTGTCATGAAAAAGGAGGAGAGCGCGAGAGAGAGGCAGAAGGGAGAGGTCAGAGAGAGCAGCACTGAGGGTAAATAGGGTCCAGTCTGCCTTAGCAAACTGCCACCTAGGGAAAGAGAGGGAAGGGCGAAAAGAGAAAAAGGAAACAAGGATGGGGAAATGATCACTTCCATGGAGGTCATCAAGAACCTGCCACGTGAAATCTAAGTAAAGAGAAGAAGAGCAGAGAGAAAGATCAAGACAAGAAAGGGTGCGAGTCCGAGAGTCCAAATGAGTGGGCTCACCAGAATTCAGAAGAGACAGGGAAGAAGATAGGAGAAACGGCTCAAGGAGGCGACCCCGGGTATTCGTCAGAACGTCACCCCAAAGAGAATGACGACAATTGAAGTCACCCAGCAGGAGCACAGGCTCCGGCAAGGAGTCTAGGTGGTGTTTCAAATCAGGAAGAGAGAGCGGGACACTCGGGGGGAGATAAATGGAACAAACTGTGTACCATTTCCCCACAAAGATACGAGCAACAGAACAATGGAGAGGCAAAGGAAAAAGTAAAGGAACAAAGGGAACATCTGCACGAATCAAGAGAGCAGAAGGATTAGAAGCCCCAGCAATGGCTGGGGGGGGGGGGGGAGAGAAAGGAATAGCCACGAAAACGACCAGGACGAGCACCAAGCATTGGCTCCTGGAGACAGACACAAAGGGGCGAAAACCGCGAAATCAGAAGTTGGAGTTCTCCAACTTCGAGGAAATTGGCGTAATAACCTCGAACTTTCCATTGAAGAATGGACAACGACGAGAAGAGAAAGGACAAAAACAGAGAACAAGGAAGAAACAAAGGCGAAAGAGCAACAGAGCACGTTAAAGAATATCAGGGTCGGGATCAGGGTCAGCAAAGTCAGGGTTAGGGGGCATGGGTAAACTGAGCAAAGACGGAGGGAAGGAAACGGGAGAACAGATCAGAGGTGGGCGGGCGGGGTCCGGAGGAGGAGACAACGGAGAGGAGCAGTCAAGGACAGCAGTAGGAAGAGTGGGAGTAGAAAGAGGGGAGCGCACCCCAGCAAGAGCAGCAACCGAAAGGGAAGCAGGGGCCAAAGAAACCTCCATAGCAGGAACAGGGGGCGCAACCACTGAAACGGGAGGGGAAGGAGCAACAGAGCCAGAAGTAGGAGCTAAGGAAGAAAGCGAAGCCTTCTTACCCGCCGGGAAAGAGGAAGGAGAGGAGCCAGGCTTACGCTTCTGACTTAAAGAGACAGGTGTCCCAGCAACTACGTACCGGGCAACGGATTCCAGTGTTTCAACAGGAGAAGCCGAACGAGAGCACACACGACGGCCGTTAGGAGAGCGATGGACATCCGCCTGCACCGACAGGCGGCGGGGAGAGCCGATAGATGGAGGAAGAGGATGGGAAGGAGGATCGGAGGGGGACGAGGAAGAAGACACAGGAGACATGACAGACCGGGTTGAAAGAAGGGGAACCCCAGACAGAGGACCAGGAGGGGGACCCCTCGGGAAAGAACTCAAAGGAACAGAGGAGGGGGCAGTGGGCGTATCAGGGTCCAAGGCCCGGAAACGGTTGAGAGTCTGAGGAAGGGGGGAAGGACGAGGAGAGGAAGAGCGCAACACGCAAGCATAAGAGATGTTAGTATAAGGCGGGAGCCGGCGAACCTGGCGCCTCGCCTCAGGAAAAGACAAACGCTCCCGGTGCTTCAGGTTAAGGACGGCCGCCTCAAGCTTGTAATGGACATAGGCACGGGAGAACGTAGGATGGGCCTCACCGCAGTTGAGGCAGCGAGCTTGGGGAGAAGTGCACTCCGACTTAGAGTGACCTTCACTCCCACACAAAGGACAGAGAGAGACAGTCCCAGAGCAGCGGAGGGCACCATGCCCAAACCTCCAACACTTATTACAAAGTCGAGGAGAAGGAATATACTCCTGGACAGAGCACCTAGCACCAGCAAGAATGACAGAGGATGGAAGGGTCCTACCATCAAACGTGATCTTCACAACGCGAAGGGGTTGACGGCGACGACCACGAGGGGGACGAGTAAACGAGTCAACCTGGAGGACAGAATGGCCTTGGGCATCAAGGATATGCCGAATATCATCGTGGCAATCCTGCAGATTCCGAACACCGGTTGCAACATGGGGTGGGAGGAGAATAGTGCCAACACTGGAATTCATCTGAACGTTCTTGGAGACCCGAACAGGGATCTCGCCAAGGCAAGATAAGGCAGCCAAGCGGGAAGCCGCATCCTGAGAAGGAGCAGCAACGACACGTGTACCGAGACGAGTGGGGTTGAAAGTAACACACGCATCCACGGAATCTACAAGATGCCGATGGAGGGAGAAATCGTCAGGAGGCGCAGAATCAAGAGGGAGGAGATCAAAGTATTTGGCCCATGAAGCAGGACCAAACAAGGCCTGATACGCATCAGCACGGGAAGGAATCGAGCGAGTGCGGTTGGGGCGCGAACGGCGTTGAGAACCCCTAGAGAGAGAGGGGTCAAAAGGCGCAGTAGTCACAACGAAAGACTTAGCCACACCAGGGGACGAAGTGGTCACCACCGGGGGCTGGAGGCTCGACCCAACCTCAGAGGAGGGAGGGGAGCTGGGGGAAGAAGTCAGGATGGTCAAAGGAGGAGCAAGGTCGGGGCCCAACGCAGCGGGAGCTACAGAGCCTGGTCTTCCAATACAGGCCGACTCGGGGGCTTGGTCGCCCACCCCACGAGCCTGAGAGGGTACAACGGAAACATTCAACGACATAGAGACTAAAAGTGACAAATTCATCCACGAATGTGCCCCCATACCCACCATGGAGCCACAATTAGAGGCAGGACACCCAACAGGAAGCTATCGCCGATCATGCCGGGGCCCCCTAGGGGTGCGTCGTGAGTATACGCCCCACAAACGCCACCTTAAGAACCGTCAGTCCGTCGAGATCGGGTTCAGCGACGAAAGGGGGATTGACAATAAAAGGTTCCCCTCGCTCGAGACGTCGGGTACTACAGTTCTACGGGTGCAAGAGTATGCCTCCTCAAGCACCCGGGCGTCAAAATAGAAGAAGTCCAAAGAAATAATCCAAAACAAGCAAAAGGTCGGCAGGAAACGACAAGCAGATAGGAGAAGAGGGGGGAGAAAAACGAAACATAAGGAAAAGGAAAAGCGATCCGGCACAATTGGAGAAGACAGCAGCAGGAGTGCAAGGCCAGAAAAGGACAGAGGACTGCCCAACGGAGCATCACACTCCGGCAGCCGTCCACCAAGCCCCCTCACGACGCCAACGGGCCGGAAGGGGAGGGGGTTAAGTCAGGAAATTTTTCTCCGTATTCCTTGGTGGCTCGGCCTCTGGCCTGGGGTTATTTTCTTCTCCAAATTCATATTAGGCTTTCCCAGTCTCTATGTAATTTTATGCCGCCTAATTATTTCCAGATAGGGTTTCCATTATGTTATGTTGTTCACTTATGGTGTCCTGACTGTTATACTTAGAGTTAGATTTGTTACATTCGCCTCACTGCTAATTCTAGACAATAGGCCATTAGGTTTCTGCAGAGTATGTTACTAGGCTACAAGATTACTTTTATTTTCAAAACAAGCAGAGGTGCAGCATAATCCACTAAAGATCTGATGTATGCAAGGTACATCATTTTGACAATTCTGACATTGGCACCATAGCCTGAGTGATAACCTGCAACAGCCTTGAGAGCTCGGAGCCTCTCTTTATACTGACGACAAAGTCTGAATACAACAGGACCATACAGTGGCACCTCAAGGCCAAGGTATTTGAATCTGTTTACATAGTCAAGCTGGGAGCCATCAGACAGTTGCATCTTGCGAACAGCTCCTCCCTGCCTGGGTGGGCGCCGATTTAGTATCTTTGTTTTCTCTGCTGAGATAATTAAACCTAGGTCCTGACATGAGTCTAATACAGAGTTAAGAGTGTTCTGCGTGTTAGCATACCCAGTGGTGTGTATCATTATATCATCAGCATAGCTAATGATGTGGACGTTGGGTCTGCTCGGTATAGAGTTTAACAGCGTGTTTATTAAGATATTAAATAAGGTAGGACTGAGGACACCTCCCTGCGGGGTACCTTGTTCAAAGTCTCTTGTTACACTCCTATGCCCCTGGAAAAATACAGATGACTTCCTGTTGGATAAGTAACCCCTGATCCAACAAAGAAGTCGACCACCAATATTCATTCTTGCAAGCTCACTCAAGATAACATGTCATATTTACAATATCAAAGGCAGACTTAAGATCTAGGAAGGTGGTATATGACTTTTCAGTGTGCAGGGTAAGAAAGGTGGTGATGCAATGATGCACACTCCTTCCATGCATGAAGCCATATATCTGGGGGGATAGCATGGTTCTTATTCTATGGAGGAGACGGTTTAGGACCATTATCTCGAATATTTTGCAAATGCAGCTGGTAAGGGAAATTGGGCGGAAAGCATTCTCTTGATTTGGCTTGGGAATTGGAATGATTATACTGTTGGTCCAAGATATAGGAAGTTCCCCAGTAACATAGCTCAAATTATACAGCTCAAGCAGGGGATTCCCTGGTACTAAAGGAAGCAGATGCAATATGTCATAAGTGATACCATCTTCACCGGGGGATGTGGCTTTGCTTTTGTTTAGGGCCGCGAGTAATTCAAACTCAGTAAATGGCACGTTGCATTCATCTTCCTTGTGGAGCATGAAGTCAACGAGCCTTTCTCGATCTCCGTAACCAGCATTTAATCTGAACTGTATGTCTGGGGAAAGATTATTGAAGCTAGAGGTGGTTGCCCAAGCATCAACTAACTCGTTTTGCTCTGTGTAGAGGGTGAGGGTGTGCTACTTGGCCGATCTTATCGCCTTTAATTCATTTAATATCCTTCCATGCCTGGCTGAGGGGGGTGTGAGAGTTGAGACTGTTAACAAAAGTTTCCCAGTTATCTTGCCTGAGCTCTGTCATGCGCTCCCTCGCCTTGGCTAGAGCTTTCTGAAAGAGCTTGAGCATTGTTGGCGTACGTGTTTCCCTATATGCAAGCCCAACTCGTCTGGCAGTGCGTTTCAAAGTACGCAGTTTGGGGTCATTGTAATAGGCATGGCGTTTATTACCTTTCATATCGTTCCGACTATTGGATGGTGCAGGGGGCCGACCTAAAGGGTCAGCAAACATCTGAATGCTCTGTACTAGATCGTCGTTAAATGTCTGGACTGTGGAGGGATCGTAAGTGCTGTACCACTCTGACACATGAGCAACAAAGTCTTCACATCGAGCAGGAGGAACACCGAGCCGTTTGCGTTTGAAAGTCCCACAGAAGAAACAGCTTTTGTCAGCACAGATGGAGGAAGTTCCAAGTTGTGTCATCCCAAGATATTCCAGTGGAAAGCGAAGGTGAAAAGTGTATTGAAATAATTCAGGATCTCTTAAAAAAAGGATTGCAGCTCACTCTAAACAAAACAGACATTATTGCCGCCTACAGAGTAGTCAAAAAGAATCCATCAGGACAAAACCAGCGGAAAATTCGCCTGAAACTGGCTTCCCAGTCCATGAAATCGCATCTTGTCCGGACAGCTGCATCCCAACGACAGGGAATCTACATCAACGAGGGCTTGACTAGAAAAAGACAGCAACTCCTCCACCGCCTGCGTCAAATCCGTCATCAAAACCCAGATGCGACTCATCAGTGCTTTGTCAGAGATGGCTTGATTAAAGTGAGAAAGACGTCTTCAGTAGGTAAAATGTTTACAATTGCTAATGAGGATAACCTCAACACTTTCATCACCCAATGTGGTTTGTCTCACCTTATTATCACTCTCAATGAGTCAATATAATTAACCCCATTGTCACCTAGTGCGGGCTAGGTATCCTAAGTCTCTTTGTTTCACTTTTTAAAGTAATTTTTAATTTACTTTTTACTAGTCATTTATTTGACTTAATTATCTGAGTGCTTTAATATTTCTTTAGGTCTTATTAAATATACATTCATAACTAAACTATTTATAGGTAATAATCTTTAGCTTAAATTTGCCTATGTTTATTAATCAACTTTTTTCTTTGATTTCATTTATTACCTAGGTTGCTTAGCCTCGCCATACTCCCTTACTCCATTGTACCCCTGACTTTGCCTGTGTCTCATAATGCAAATTAGTACTTAGTGTACCTGAGAGTACTTGTAAGTCCCTTGTAAGCTACCTCATTTTTTTTTATTTTGTGTTTGTTTTGTATAGTCTTTTTATATTTTTTCTCTTTCCCCCTTTTATTTCAAATTTCTATTTTGTAATTGCCATTCTTGCCTTGTTTTCCAACAACCAGCCTTTTTATGCAGACAAGTATAGACCCAGAACTAAACCTCTTATCCACTATCTATGACAATCATCACTTTAATGGTCAAAATTGCAGATATTATACAGCACATGATGTAAACAATGTTTTAACACATAATCACAATATCTCTGTAATCAACGTGAACGTTAGATCTCTAGCTAAACACTTCGATGATGTTGGTGCCTTGATTGAAACTATTGACAACAAATTCTCTTTTATTATACTTACTGAAACGTGGTTAAAAGAGGATACTACTCAACTCTTTAACATGCCTAACTACTCGGCAACTCACAACTGTCGTCAAATTCAGAGAGGTGGTTGTACTGCTCTTTACTACCACCAAGAACTAACATGCTTAAAAGTAATTAGAACTAGAGACTGCTGTGGGGAGTATATCCTCGCCAGTTTCAGAGTCAAGGGTGCTGAGTCTGTCCTGTCTGTGGGTGCAGTCTATAGAATTCCTAACACAGATGTGTCCGAATTCAACTCAAACCTTAGAAATCTAATACTAGATAATAGACTGAACAAAAACCATCAAATTATCACAGGGGACGTTAATATTGACCTCTGCGAGCCTGAACACCCTATGGCTGTTAGCTTCCTCAACTGTATGAATTCCTGCTTCCTCATACCCTTAATCACTAGACCTACTAGAATCACTGATAGTACTGCCACGACTCTAGATCACATCTGGACAAACATAACCTCTCCGCTTACTTCAGGTATAATCACCGATAGCACTACAGACCATTACCCCACATTTCTCTTAACTAACATTAACAAACCACCTCTAGAGACAAGGGAGTTAAGTTTTAGGCTGCACAATGACACTGCCATAGGCAATTTTATAACTGCTGCTGATAATGTCAACTGGGAGTCCGAGTTAGGTAACAGAGGACATCAACCTAGCAGTGCAATCTTTTCTTCAAACTACTCTTAGCCTTTATAACACCCACTGTCCTATGCTCACGAAACAAGTCACAACCAAAAGGCTTAACAATCCTTGGCTTACAAAGGGAATACTTAAATCCATTAATAAAAACCATGACCTTGAGAAGAAGTATAGATTAGGAACCGTCTCCAAAGAATTCTCAAAGAATTACTCGTTATTGCTATCTAAAATAATTAGACGAGCCAAAACTAAATACTACGAATATAAATTTACCCAAATAAAGAGCAACATAAAAAAAAACTTGGAGCACAATTTCACAAATTTTGGGATCGAAGAAGATTTTAAATAACAAACCAACACTCCTGTCCAATAACGATGGTCAGCTTTCAGCCTCTGATTCTGCTACCGAGTTCAATAGGTTCTTCTCTTCCATTGGGTCATCCCTTACACATGATATTCCATCTTCCAGTACTGATGTTAACGACTATCTTACAGGTAACTATCCACAGTCTCTGTACCTAAAGCCTACTAATTCCACTGACGTTAATGAGATAATCCTTTCCCTTAAAACCAAGTCTAGTGCCCTTGAGGAGATACCAACTTTAATTTACAAAAAAGCCTCCAGATCTTTAGCTCCTGCTATTGCTTTGCTCTTCAACAAGTCACTTGAACTCCAAACCTTTCCAGATATTCTAAAAAAAAAAGAGAGAGTAACCCCTGTCCACAAATGTACTGATCTCACAGATGTTAACAACTACAGACCCATATCAATCCTGCCTAACTTGTCAAAAATATTTGAAAAACTAATCTACAAGCAGCTTTACTCTTATCTAGCCAAATACAATATACTTAGCTCTTGTCAATATGACTTCAGACAAAAAAAAGCACTAACGATGCACTTATTAGTATGATTAACTTGATTCATGCAGCTCTTGATAAAAACGAGTTTCCTGCTGGGTTATTTGTGGACCTGCATAAGGCTTTTGACACTGTCAACCACCAAAACCTTCTTCTTAAATTACATCATTATGGAGTCAGAGGACACTCCCTGCATTACCTCAAATCTTACCTTACTGACAGGCTTCAGTATGTTTCTGTGAATAATTCAATTTCTCTCACCCTACCCATCAACATCGGTGTTTCCTCAGGGCAGCATACTTGGCCCTCTCCTCTTTCTCATCTACATTAATGACGTTCCAAATGCCTCCCAACACCTCAAACCAATTCTATTTGCTGACGACACAACCTTCATTTACTCCAGTCCTGACCCCTTTGCTCTAAATGCCACAGTAAATACTGAGCTAAATAAAGTCCATCTTTGGCTAACTGCCACCAAACTCACCTTTAACATTGACAAAACTTTCTATATTCTGTTTGGCAATAAATTTTCTAATCAAATAAATCTCAGAATAAACAATACCCAAATTTGTAACAAATTGGATGGCAAATTCCTTGGCGTTCTCATTGACCACAAGCTGAATTTCCAGGGACACATTCTAAATGTATCAAAAAAAGTTTAAAAAACTGTTGGCATTCTTTCTAAGATCAGATATTATGTACCCCGCCCTGCTCTGGTGACTCTCTATTACTCCCTCATCTATCCATATCTCAACTATGGTATTTGTGCTTGGGGTTCTACTACCCAAAATCATTTACGTCCTCTAATTACTCAACACAAAGCTGCTATTAGGACAATATCCAACTCTGGCTCCAGACATCACTCGGTACCCCTACTCAAATCTCTGAATATGCTAGATATGAAGTCACTGCACATTCTCTCATGTGTATTATACATACATAAAACGCTGAACTGTAATGCCAATCCTGACCTCAAACGAAGATAAAAAGATAAAAACGAAGCACTACCTAATAAATTCCCTGTAACCTACCTTACCCCTCTATTGTCAACCCATGTCTGTTTTTTTTAACTATGCTATTTGTCGACCTAATTGTATTTGTGCTGTTTATTCAGCCATTTTCCCCCCTTTCTTATTTTTATTTTTATTTGTTCTCAACGCATTTTAAACTTTAAACTCAATTAGTATTAAGTTTTAGTCTTTAATGTTTTTCCTGCCCGAAACGCTTTGCATAACAGTGGCTTTAGGCATTGTATGTACTAGCTCTATCTATAAATCCATCAACTTTGTATCTTATCTTGTATGTATGTACCTTACCTGAATAAAAAAAAATTATTTTAATTTAACTTAATTTAATTTCAATTTAAGTTACACAGGGAATAGAACGGTGCAAGAAAGATATGCAACTCACCTATGCACAAGTGGCCAAGTAGAAGGAAAAAATTGAAGAAGCCGTAAAGGAAGTCAAACACTGCAGCAACCAAGATAAAACAAACATTAGGCTGGAAGTGAGAAAAGAATTGGCATCTAACCCGAAGTTGGTGCAAAACACAGTTGATCGGAGAAAGTCCCTGATAATTTTTGGCTGCAAAGAAAAGGAGATAACATCTAGGTCAGAAAGAGCTGTAGAAGAAGCAAAAGTAGTAGATAAAATTGTTGGCCTCGTGGAAGGTCTTACAACCATAGAGAATGTGTGCGACTACAGGAGAATAGGCAGATATGTAAAAAGGAAAGATCGACCTTTGAGGATCACCCTAAATGGTGCCAAACAGATGGAAGAAGTACTAAGGAATGCTAGAAAATTACAAAGTGATGAGGATGGGAAAGTGTGGTCGTTAAGACGAGATCTTTCAAAAGAAGATAGAGAGAAGCTGAAACTGAACCTTGCCGAGGCAAAACGTTTAAATAAGAGCAGGAATGAAAAAGAAATCAATTCTTTTTTCTACAAAGTGATAGGGGTAGGCAGACCAGTAAAGTGGTACATAAAGGCAAACCAACAAAATCATTAGAGAGAGGGGAGCGAAAAATAAGAAGAGGGGGAACAAGTTCCTAAAGATTGCATACACCAACATAGATGGAGTAAGATCGAAGATACTGGAGTTAAGTGATGTAATACAGCTGCAAACACCAGACATTGTTGCACTCATGGAGACAAAACTTGATGTTATTTTAAATGAGGTCATATTCCCAAGGGGCTACTCAATTTGGAGACGGGACAGAAAAATTAGGAAAGGCGGTGGCACTGCTGTGCTGATGAAAGAACACCTGAAGGTGAACGAAATAATGACTGCCAATCCACAAGAAGTTGACATAATAGCACTAGAGATCAGCTATGAGGATGATAAACTAATGATCATAAATGCATATAGTCCACCGCCAAGCAGCACATGGTCAAAGGAGGAGCTAGATAGTAAACGAGAAGGTCTTATAACAATAATGGGAGAGATCATAACGAGAGCGGATAACGATAGTTCACGACTGTTGACAGTTGGCGACTTCAGCTTGAAATCCATAGACTGGGAAGCATATGAAGCTAAAACAGAAGATTTTTGGACCTGTAAATTTGTAGACCTCATCCTGGAAACATTCTTGTATCAACATGTTAAACAAGCTACGAGGATGAGGGAAAGGGACGTTCCCTCCATGCTAGATTTGATATTTACCAGGAAGGAGGAAGAAATATTTGTCATTCAGTACATTCCTCCCTTGGGTAAAAGTGACCATGTCTTTTTGGGAATAAAGTATGCAATGCGTTATAACCTGGAAGAAAATACTGTATGAAGGTTGATGCAATTGAAAAACCTGACTTTAGGAGAGGACATTATGGCAACCTTAGAAAAAAAAATTGTGAGTATAATTGGAGAGACTTGTTGCTAGGCAAGGAAGTGAATGAGATGTATGTCAAGTTTTGTGAAACATATGATAAAGGCACAAAAAAATTTATACCAACACAGAGATGCAGAACTAGAAAACAGGATTTGTTCAACAGAAATTGCGAGAGGGCCAGAGACCAAAGAACACAAAAATGGAATCAATACAGGAAGAGGCCAAACCCCCAAACATACCAGCGATACAAAGATGCGAAAAACAACTACACGGCAGTGAGGAGGCAGAAAGACATTTTGAAAAAGTGATTGCAGACAAATGTAAAACAGAACAAGGTCTATTCTATAAATTTGTAAACAACAAATTGCAGGTAAAGGATAATATTCAGAGGTTGAAAATGGGAAATAGATTCACAGAAAATGAAAAGGAAATGTGTGAAACATTAAACGAAAAGTTTCAAAGTGTGTTTGTACAAAATGAAATCTTCAGGGAACCAGATACAATAAGAATTCCAAAGAACAACATAGAGCACATAGAGGTGTCTAGAGATGAAGTGGAAAAAAAAGCTCAAGGAGCTAAATAAGAACAAAGCAGTTGGTCCAGATGGAGTTTCACCATGGGTTTTGAGAGAATGTGCACCTGAGCTGAGCATTCCACTTCAACTGATTTTTCAGGCATCCCTGTTTACAGGAGTTGTAGCTGATGTGTGGAAAAAGGCTAACATAGTTCCAGTCAACAAAAGTGGAAGCAGGGAAGACCTCCTTAATTATAGACCGGTATCATTGACAAGTGTAATAGTAAAAATATTGGAAAAAATAATTAAAACTAAATGGGTAGAACACCTGGAGAGAAATGATATAATATCAGACAGACAGTATGGTTTTCGATCTGGAAGATCCTGTGTATCGAATTTACTCAGTTTCTATGATCGAGCAATAGATATTACAGGAAAGAGATGGTTGGGTTGACTGCATCTATCAGGACCTAAAAAAGGCTTTCGACAGAGTTCCACATAACAGGTTGTTCTGGAAACTGGAAAATATTGGAGGGGTGACAGGTAAGCTTCTAACATGGATGAAAAATTTTCTGACATAGAAAAATGAGGGCAGTGATCAGAGGCAATGTATCGGATTAGAGAAATGTCACAAGTGGAGTACCACAGGGTTCAGTTCTTGCACCAGTGAAGTTTATTGTCTACATAAATGATCTACCAGTTGGTATACAGAATTATATGAACATGTTTGCTGATGACGCTAAGATAATAAGAAGGACAAGAAACTTAGATGATTGTCATGCCCTTCAAGATGACCTGGACAAAATAAGTATATGGAGCACCACTTGGCAAATGGAATTCAATGTTAATAAATGCCATGTTATGGAATGTGGAATAGGAGAACATAGTCCCCACACAACTTATATATTATGTGAGAAATCTTTAAAGAATTCTGATAAAGAAAGAGATCTAGGGGTGGTTCTAGATAGAAAACTATCACCTGAGGACCACATAAAGAATATTGTGCGAGGAGCCTATGCCACGCTTTCTAACTTCAGAATTGCTTTTAAATATATGAAGGGCGATATACTAAAGAAATTGTTCACGACTTTTGTTAGGCCAAAGCTACAATATGCAGCGGTTGTGTGGTGCCCATATCTTAAGAAGCATATCAACAAACTGGAAAAGGTGCAAAGAAATGCTACTAAGTAGCTCCCAGAACTGAAGGGCAAGACGATGCCTCTAACCTCGTCTATGAGACGAGGTTAGAGGCATTAAATATGCCAAAACTAGAAGACAGAAGACAAAGAGGTGATATGATCACTACATACAAATAGTAACAGGAATTGATAAAATCGATAGGGAAGATTTCCTGAGACCTGGAACTTTAAGAACAAGAGGACATAAATTTAAACTAGCTAAACACAGATGCCGAAGAAATATAAGAAAATTCACTTTCGCAAACATTGTGGTAGACGGTTGGAACAAGTTAGGTGAGAAGGTGGTGGAGGGTGGAGGCCAAGACCGTCAGTAGTTTCAAAGCGTTATATGACAAAGAGTGCTAGGAAGACGGGACACCACGAGCGTAGCTCTCATCCTGTAACTACACTTAGGTAATTACTATGTCCCACAAGTACGAAGGCCCCTATATTGTGACAGAAAAGGCTGGGGACCTCACGTACAGTGAGGCACTCTGACAAGCGTAACCAGGTGATGCTCGTACACTTGAACCGGCTGAAAAACCCCAGGCTAATCGCACTAACCAATGTTTCCTTTTCCAGTGAGGGAGAAGATGATTGTTCTGGGGACCCAACTAATCTCATTCTCAATAATTCTAGTTCTGTGAATGCTGTGGAGGAGGGAGTGTCCCATTTGCAGATGGCCCAACATGAAGAGGTGCAGTCGTTGCTTGACGAATTCTACAGTCTGCTCGGAGAGGTCCCGACCCAGATTGATGCCATCTACCATGATGTCAAGATGACGGACTACACCCCCATTTGCCTTCAACCCTACTGGACGAGTCCGGAAAAGAAGGCCATTGTACGGAAAGAGGTCCACTTCCTGCTCCAGCATGGCCTCATCCAGTCGAGCCAGGGCTCTTGGTGCTCGCCCTGCCTTTTGGTCCCCAAACCAGACGGCTCCTGGCGATTATGCACCGACTATCGGCAGCTCAACAGGGTGACCATCGTGGATGCCTATCTGCTGCCCCTCCTCGAGGACTGCATCGACAAGATCGGAAATGCTACGTAAGTCTCGAAATTTTACCTCTCTTGAGGTTATTATCAGATCCCGCTCACCGAACATGCCAAGCAACTAACTGCGTTCGTAACACCTGATGGTGTCTTTGAGTATCAAGTGTTACCGTTCAGCTTGTATAATGCCCCTGCCACGTTCCAGAGGCTAATGAACTCTTTGCTCACTAATGTGCCAAATTTTCGGGAGTATTTAGATAACATTGTCCTCTTTGATAGTAATTGAGCTGACCACATAGCTAGGTTAGGCCAGTTGTTCACAGTTTTGAAAAATGCAAATTTAACTCCAAATGCAAAAAAAGTGTCATTTTGGCTAAAGCACAGTGACGTACATCGGGTATGAAGTGGGCCAAGGAAACGTGTTACCTCAGCAAGATAAAATCAGTGCCATTCTGGAGAATCCAGTGCTCCAGTCTAAAAAAGGACGTTCAAAGGTTTATCAGTATGTGTGCATACCATCGAGGCTTTTCTTGTGTTGAACTTTTCCAGTGTTGCCACTCCTCTCAGACTTGTTGCAGAAGGCCGTTAAATTTAAGTGGTCAACAGATTGTGCAGAGGCGTTTAAAAATTTGAAATTCATCTTAGCTTCCACCCCAGTGCTCACTAGTCCAAGGTTTGACCGATCGTTTAAAATTCATGTTGACACGTCTGACTCGGGTGCTGGTGCAGTGTTGTTACAAACTGGGGATGATCAAGTGGACCACCCAGTATACTATTACTCTGGAATTTGACAAGGTGCAACACAATTATTCAGTGGTAGAAAAAGAGGCGTTGGCGCTAGTGTTAACATGTAAAAAGTTTGAAGTATACCTCACAGGTAATATAGTGGAAGTTTACACGGACCATAATCCACTAGTGTTCTTAAACCAGATGAAGGCGAAAAATAAACGCATCCTCAGGTGGGCATTGTACCTACAGGACTTCAATCTTTCCATTACCGACCTACCGGGACGGCTCAACGTGATAGCCGACGCTCTGTCCCAGTTACCTGAGTAACATTCATCTGAGCCACAGGAAGCCATATACCAATTGTCATGCTTTAGTTATTTTTTTTTAAGGTTCACCTGTTACATTAAATATTCTGTGTCAATTTTAATTACTTCCCCGTTTTTTTTTTGTGTGTATGTTCTTTTTCTTTCAGAAAATTTATTTTTGTGTGCTTTTTCTTTCAGAGAATTCCTTTGTGCTTTTTCTTGCAGATAAATTTTTATTTTTGTTTGATTTTCTTTTATTGCATAGTTTTTCTTTTTATTCTCTGTATACTCTTACAAAAAAATATGACTACTATCCTAGTAGCCACATTTTTTTTTTCTCTGAAAGGGGGAGGAGTGCTACGACCCAGGGTTCCTTAGTTGGAAACCAGAGGTCAAATTGAGCTCTAAGTAATTTACTTTACATTATTTGATACGATTGCTGATGCGCATCTGTTCCTATCTTCCTTGCCAGACGTAAGATGAATATTGTTTCTCACAGAGCATTCAGACTCTGAGTGTCTTGTTGATTATTAATTAGTGAACTAGTTATCAGCTATGTTTAGTATTGATTAGAAAGTATTAGTAAAGTAGGCCTGAGTAAACTTGGATTGAGGGCTGCCGTACAATTAGCTGAGTATCCGGCCGGCAGCGATTCACAGTGAGGAAACACGAAGGCTGATCCTTTCTTCTCTGTTCTGGCGGTGTGGTGTCAAGAAATTCCTGTGGGGCTCTGCCTTGATTCTCTTCCTCCTTCTCCCTTCCCTTACCTAAAGCTACTATACTAAGATAAGTACCAAACCTTGTGTACCGTGCTTACTGTTAGGCTTGTGCGACTTGTATAAGTCAGTGTTTTGGGCATCCCTAAGTGTTTGTGTTCTGATAGGGTACCATGTGGGCTTACTACCCCAAGCTTTCAAGTTCTTCACTAGTAGACTTTACCCTAGCATGTCCTAATTGTAAAACCTTGTATCCTGCCTATGTGGTCCAAGGCTTTTAAAGTAAGATAGTGTGGTAAAGTAGTTTGTTATTGTTGTTAATGTATATGGGGGGTTGTTAAGAGGGGTTAATAAATAAGTTAGTTTTAAAGTAGTATCCATTCTTCCTGTGTAGGGGATCGGTGATCAAACCTCTAAGCTGACGTATTGACCTTAAGCCACTTACTTAATATTGTTTGTGTTCTTATTGGGGGTCGGGCCTATCTGATCTCCCCTAACTTTGGTACATCTTGATTCTAACTGGTGGCCCCTCTCCATAATACTTTATACCCCCCCCATAACAGCAACTAAATTTGTAACACCTGCCTACCAGCCAGCCTGCCTCCCTCTCTGCCTGCCTACCTGCCTGCCTGCCTGCCTGCCAGCCAACCTGCCTGCCAGCCAGTCAGCCAGGCACTCTTAAGAGTGGTGGCGCCCAATACAGTCAGTGGGCAAAACTAGACCATCTCCCCCCCACCACCATGGGCTGAGCCGGCCCGATACTTGGCAGACCGCTTCCTTGTTCCTACCCGAACTTTGTTCGTGTAGCATGATTCCCCAACCCCAATCTGGAAACTGGAAGTTTCGGATAACTAAAGTTCGGAAACCAAGTGATGCTCTGTATTACCTAATTATTTCAATGTCTCTGATTTATTTTTTACTACTTTTTTTGCAGTAATATTATTCAATAGTGTGTTGAGTGATATATATACATTAAAATGTGTGAACCATTGCTATACTCAAAGAATTGTGAGCATATTAGTGATTCAATTATTATGTTCATAAAAAAATAGTTTTGTGGTTATTACACTATATACACAGGTTATAAAAAAGTATCTGCATGTTTTGTTCACCATAGTGAACCACTAAGTTGGTATGGTGAGTCAAAAAGCAACGAGGAGTGGCTGCCACACCAGCCAGCCACTCGCCACGGGTCCGTCTAATTACCGCAAGCTACCACAAGCTACACAAGCTTCACAAAGCTTCCTGGCAATACGTTAGTAATGAATAAATATATATATGATATGATATGTTAGGTTAGGTTAACCTAACCAAACCTAACCAAAACCAAACCTATCCTAACATAACCTAACCGACGCTTGGATCGTCGACTTTATTTGGCATAACCAGCTCTTTATTTTCGTCTAATTTCTTCATAAAAAGATACTTTTTCAGATTAAAATTAAGTTTTTTCGTGTTGTACATTCAGCACCAACATTATAATGAGTAAATATATCATATTTATTCATTACTAACATATTGCCAGGAAGCTTAGTGAAGCTTGTGTAGCTTGTGGTAGCTTGCGGTAATTAGATGGACCGCTCTCCACCATTCCCTCTCTCAACATCACCTCACTTGCCAATATCCTCGTCACACCATACTGTATTTGCTTTTATTCACTATGTACAGACGTTATATATAAGTACTGTATATATATATATTTGTTTCACCATAACTGTACAACTAAGCAGGTGTGGAGAGTTCAGACCGACACAGGTCACCACACAGCTGATGCTCCATTCCTCTCTCACTGATTCAAGGCCAGACACACTAATATTTCTCCTCCAACTATGCTGTTTGTGGTATTACACTATATACACACATTATATATACGTATCTACATGTTTTACAAATACAAATACAAATATTTATTCAGGTAAAGTACATACATACAGGGTGAGATACAAAAGTTGATGGATTTATAGACAGAGCTAGTACATACAATGCCTAAAGCCACTATTACGCAAAGCGTTTCGGGCAGGAAAACACTAAGACTAAAATTTATTACTAATTGAGATTAAAGTATAAATTGTGTTGAGAAAAATAAGAAAAAAATGAAAGGGGGGGGGGGGGGGGGGGGAACATGGCAGAAAAAAAAGCAAATATACAATTTGGTCAACAAACAGCATTGTTTAAAATCGTAGACATGGGTTGACATTTAGGGGTGAGGTAGGTTACATTGAGTTAATTAGGTAACACTTAGTTTTTATCTTAAACTGGTTGGGAGAGGTACAGTCTTTAACATAACTGGGAAGGCCATTCCACATTTGAGGTCCCTTGATTTGTAAAGCATTTCTAGTTTGACTAAGTCGTACTCTTGGAATATCAAATAGGTATTTGTTTCTGGTGTGGTGCCCATGGGATCTGTTACAACCTTCTAGGAAGCTTTTAAGGTCCGGATTGACATTACAGTTCAGTGTTTTATATATATAAAATACACATGAGAGGATATGTAGTGACTTAATATCTAACATATTCAAAGACTTGAGTAGGGGGTACCGAGTGATGTCTGGGGCCAGAGTTGGATATTGTCCTAATAGCAGCTTTGTGTTGAGTAATTAGAGGACGTAAATGATTTTGGGTAGTAGAACCCCAAGCACAAATACCATAGTTGAGATAAGGATAGATGAGAGAGTAATAGAGTGTCACCAGGGCAGGGCGAGGTACATAATATCTGATCTTAGAAAGAATCCCAACAGATTTTGAGACCTTTTTTTATATATTTAGAATGTGTCCCTGGAAATTCAACTTGCGGTCAATGAAAACGCCAAGGAATTTGCCACTAATCACCCCAATCTCCACCACTCTTTCCCCCATATCTCCCCACTCTTCACCCCTATATCTCCCCCACTCTTTACCCTATCTCCACCCTCTCTTCACCCCTATCTTCCCCACTCATCACCCCCCCTCTGAAACCCCTATCTTTCCCCCATGCTTCACCCCTATCTCTCCCCCTTCTAATCACCCCAATCTCCCTACTCTTCACCCCTATCTTCCCACTCTTCACACCTATTTCTCTCCCACTCTTCCATCTATCTCCCCCACTCTTCCATCTATCTCCCCCCCCACTCTTCCATCTATCTCCCCCCCCACTCTTCCATCTATCTCCCCCCCCCACTCTTCCATCTATCTCCCCCCCCCCCCCACTCTTCCATCTATCTCCCCCCCCCACTCTTCCATCTATCTCCCCCCCCACTCTTCCATCTATCTCCCCCCCACTCTTCCATCTATCTCCCCCCCCCACTCCTCGCCAATATTTCTCCCCCACTCTTTACCCCTATCTCCCCCCCCACTCTTCACCATTATCTCCCCCCCCCACTCTTCACCCCTATCTCCCCCCCCAACTCTTCACCCCTACCTCCCCCCCCCACTCTTCACCCCTACCTCCCCCCACCCACTCTTCACCCCTATCTCCCCCCACCCACTCTTCACCCGTATCTCCCCCCACCCACTCTTCACCCCTATCTCCCCCCCCCACTCTTCACCCCTATCACCCCCCACTCTTCACCCCTATCTCCCCCCCCACTCTTCACCCCTATCTCCCCCCCCCACTCTTCACCCCTATCTCCCCCCACTCTTCACCCCTATCTCCCCCCTCCACTCTTCACCCCTATCTTCCCCCCACTCTTCACCCCTATCTCCCCCCACTCTTCATCCCCAGCAAATAAACTTATTAGAGGGGCTGGTCCCAAACCTGCACACAGAAATAACACCACATGAGACCAGAAGGCATGGCAGGATGTGCAGAATACCCCCGTTGAAGAGCAGAGGTGCAACAGGTACTCTGAGAGAGAACTCTATCAACATCAGAGGCCCGAGACTATTCAACACGCTTCCACTACACATAAGGGGCATAACTGGCCGACCCCTCACAGTGTTCAAGAGAGAACTGGATAAGCACCTCCGAAGGATACCTGATCAACCAGGATGTGACTCATACGTCAGGCTGTGAGCAACCGCATCCAACAGCCTGGTTGATCAGTCCAGCAACCAGGAGGCCTGGTCGACGACCGGGCCGCGGGGACGCTAAGCCCCGGAAGCACCTCAAGGTAACCTCAAGGTAACCCCCACTCTTCACCCCTATCTCCCCCCACTCTTCACTATCTCCCACATCTCTCAGAAGTACCAAAACTATTGTATGGGTCCTCCACATGTGTCTCATTTCTTTGCTGTTCAACAACAGCTAGATGCTTGAGACTCCTGTACAGTGCAGTTCTGATATGTTCACTATTAACAAATTTCAGACCTTGACATTCATATCAGAATTTATTTAATGCATGTATTTTGTTTTTTCCAGAGGGTATGTGGTACATTTTTTTGTGTTTCAGTATTTTAATTCTCATCTGCAAATAAACTTATTTAAACAATTATTAAATCATTTTTGGAAATCTGCATTCAGAAAAACAATTTGTAATGGAGTATTATTTTTAATAAAATATTGAAGATACAAAATTTAGTTTAATGATGACAAATACAGCTGACCTACCACTGGTATTAATCCTCTGTCATACCATGTTCTCAGCAGAAGCAATTTCCTTAAGTGGTGATATATCAGAACAAATCATTCCTCTCACAATGACGACTACTAACAATTTTCGAACGGCAAAAGTCATATGCAGAACAGGATCTGTGAAAAAAATAAATGCAAAAATATTGAAACGGTATTAAAAACACAAGCACTTTTAAGTAAATATTAGCAGCTGGGTATTAACCCTTTAACTGCGCGGCCTGTAAATGTGACATCCCCCCCCCCCAGTGCGCAGGAAATGAAACCTTGGGAAAAAATTATTTTTTCTTCAGAAAGTGTCAAAAACCCTTCCCTGTATATGGGTATAGCAACGGAAGTTCGAAATTGTACTTACTTTGGCTGCTATGGGGTCCGAAAGGTGGGGTGTGATGTCATAATTCCCCGTGCGCCAGAGCAGTATGCTCCCGGGGCCGGTGGGGGGCGCGAGTTGCAGCGAATATATTTTTGCACATTTTTTGCGCACAGTTCCAAATACATTTTATTACATTTTACGTGCCGAACCGATGTATGGTGATCACGTACACCATATTATGGCAGTAGAACATCCTTACTGTTTGAAGACACTGTGTTACATGCATCACAAAATGATTCACTTATCCTGCACTTATTTCTAATATATCACACAAATATATTGATATGTATATTATATGTACACACCGTACAGTATCACACACTATACACACACTCAGTACTCCGCGAATGTGTGATATGCTGCGAAACAGCCAACGGGGCAGAGTTGCACCTTGCACTCCATGCACCAGGTGCTGATGCACCTACGCTTTTGTGGTCTGCGTGTGATGTTCCTGCAGACTATGTATGCACGTTTACCCTTCTCCCGTGATGCTGTGCCTGGCATATACTCCAGCCTGTGTACCCCGAAGTTCTCATTACCCCGCAGTCTGTCTGGGGCTGCGTGTGGCATCGCTGCTTGCACCCCGCGTGGTACTACGGAGCCCTCCTTGCCATACTTTACCAGCAGCTGTGACACCACGCTGGCACTGAAGGTACGTATAGACGGTTTCCTGCCGGACTTAACCAGGTACGTATTGTAGCAGTTGAGCACTGCAACATCCATGAGGTGGAAGAACTGTTTCGTCCACTTCACTGACCTGCGCACGCACTCCACACCAAGCATCATGTCACAATTATCGACGAGGCGCATGTTCACATTATAGTCTATGACACAGTCCGGCTTGTACATGCGGTTGTGTGCCTGAAAATGGACCTTGCCAGTGTCTTACATGGCACCGGTGTGAATCGTTGTCAGCATATTCACTTCGTGTCTGTCCTTCCACTGCACTGACAGCATCTTGTCACACTTGCGCAACTGGCACTCACCCACACCTATACCTATACCGAACACTGGCATTTCCTTCCTGATGAGCTTCACAGTGCCACATACGCCGGTGTTGTGGGCGAGGAGGTATCTGGTCAACAAGGGGCTGGTGTAATAGTTGTCGGTGAACAGTATATGGCCCTTGTTCAGCAACAGCTCCATCAGGGTTTTTACGACACTGCCGGAGAACCCATGTTCATCTTGAGCTGGTATGTCGACGTTTGTACCTGAATACAAGATCATGTCCAGGACAATACCAGTCTCACAATCGCACAGCACAAAAAACTTGAGGCCAAAACGGTGCCGCTTGGAAGGGATGTACTGTTTGAATGCCAGTCTGCCCTTGAACAATACAAGAGACTCGTCGATAACGACATTCTGTCCAGGTACAAAATAATCCCTGAACTTCCCTCTCAGGTCGCTGAATACCTTGCGTACCTTCCACAGTCTGTCTTCCCTGTCCTCATTTGCATTATTTTCGAAATGCAGGCACCTCAGAATCAACAGAAACCTATCCCGCGACATATAACGGTTGAAGATGGGCGATGGAACAAGGCTGTCTTTGTTCCAATAGTCCTAGACGACAGCTTTCTCGGAGTGTTTCATCATCATACATATAGCGAGAAACACGTACATCTCGTCCATTGTCGTATCCTTCCATTGCGTGAGGTGTGAGGCAGGTAATATGCCGCCGTCTATGAGGGTGTGGGCGTATGTGTTTGTCTCGGTCACAAGATGGTCCATGAAGACATTATCAAAATATGCCTGGAAATATTCCATGTCCGCCATATCACCGGTATAAAGGAATAAAGCTGTAACACCAACGTCGGTATCAACAAACGTTGGTATTTGGGGCACAAATGTGGCGCAATCCTCCCACACAACATATACACATAACATAACATGTATACATATACACTTTACTACACATAAGGGGCATAACTGGCCGACCCCTCACAGTGTTCAAGAGAGAACTGGATAAGCACCTCCAAAGGATACCTGATCAACCAGGCTGTAACTCATACGTCAGGCTGCGAGCAGCCGCGTCCAACAGCCTGGTTGATCAGTCCAGCAACCAGCAGGCCTGGTCGACGACCGGGCCACGGGGACACTAAGCCCCGGAAGCACCTCAAGGTAACCACAAGTACACCAGGGGGTTTGGTGTAGGCGCCAACACCACGGCCAACACCACCACGGGCACCAAAACCATGGCTATGTCGTCTGCTGCTGCTCCTGGAGCTGTGTGAGAGTATGCTTGACGCTGAGGCAGATTTCCAAACCGTAGGCCTAACACGAACACCCGATGTTGAGGGCCCACTGTCGTCATGCTGGGAGACACGCCGCCGCCTGCCTGCACATGTTGCTGAGGCAGCAAAACCCCACCTGGTACCACCCTCACTGCTAGTACTGGGGTCGTCCACACTACTCGTATCAGAGTCAATGTTGCTGAACCCCGAGAAAGATTCGTCACATGTACTGTCACTGAATAATGAACTAGCATCTGGGGACATACACGATGGTGGTGATGATAATGGTGTTGACCCAGGGCGGCGAGACAGGCCGGGCGGGGAGTGTGTACCGTACACGCTTACCACATCATCCACTTCAGTTTCCCCCTCACTCGTATCGGACCTCTGTGTCAGATCTTTCTCAGGATCATAGTCCAGGTCATCATCCATAGCACCGTCGTACAATATATCGCGAATTTCCTCCTCAGAGAGTCGTTTTCCATGACCGCGGGTCGCCGTGTAACGGGAGCTCGTTGATGATGTGTCAGACATGGTTGCTGCTTGGGAACTGGGGCTCCCCACGGCCGCGGGGCATGCTGGGATTTTTTTCAAGGTGGCGGACGATCACTGGGGCCTCCAGCTACCCATTCCATACCCACGTCACCGCGCGCCACTTTTAAATTGGACATGAAAAATACAAACACCGGGAGGCACGTTGCGCACCCGAAGCCTGGGCCTGCAGGCGCGTTGCGCAGTTAAAGGGTTAATAATAAAAATCAAGAATTGAGTGTACTGAGAAAGGCCTCTTTCTAGAGGAACCCCTGGTGGACTCCTGAAGCTATTTTGCCAAGATTGCTCCATACTAAATTGTAACATTGGTTGCAGAAGTTTCTGTTTGGCCTGCCAGGCACCAGAGCTAGAAGCTGGGCCTCCTCACACAACTGCACAGAACAGATGACAATCTGCCACCCCACCAGCAAAAGCTTCCTTGAAGTCAACGAAGCTCTACTGAAAACGAAGCCTCAAAACCCCAAACAACTCTGAAAAGAATTAACACAGAACAAGGGGTTTCATTCAAATCAGCTTGAAACTCATTAGAACCAATTATAACCACCAGGCAGCCCAGCCCTGGCCTTCAGCCTGCTTTCCTTATCAGTCCTGAAGCTGATGAACACCCTCACGACGAACCGATGAACCTGGAGGGAGGTAGGGTGTCAGGGAGCCACCAGCGCTCCTCCAGACAGAGACATTTTATTACATTTAACACCACATTTCTGGAGAGAGCCCCCTTCCTCTCAGTGGCTTCCTGAAGCTAACCACAAAGAACAAAAACAGTGCTAACCAGGAAGGAAGAGAAGTGGCAGGAACTAAGACGAAGAAGAGAAACCAGGCTGGGAGACATAGCCCAAAGCCACACACGACCAACTGGAACCTGAAACACTGACCAAATACTGGGTGTTCAAAACCCTGAGCCGAATATCAATCCAGGACATGTCGGAGAAGAAGGCAGCAAAAACCACAGAGTATTTGCATACATCATTAGCCCTTGTGTAATCTGTAAACTGGCTAGACTTAATGACACTACAGGCAACCTGAGAAATAAGAGCCTTGGAAAATGGAAACGAGGAAACTGGGTCAACCAACAAGGCGTCCAAAGACACAAAAGAGGTAGCGAGACAGATTGTCGCACTAACAGAGACGAAATTTGAAGAAAATATTTTAAACGAGGTCGTGTTCCCAAGGGGCTACTCAGTTTGGAGATGTGACAGGAAAACTAGGATGGGTGGAGGGGTGGCTGTGCTGGTGAAAGAATACCTGAAGGTAAGAGCGTTAATAATTGAAAACACTCGAGAAGTTGACACAATGGCATTGCTAGTCTGGAATCAGGAGGATAAACTGATAATAGCAAATGCCTACAGCCCACAAGCAAGCAACACATGGACAAAGGAGGAACTGAATGACAAACGAGAGGGCCCCATAATGGTCACGAGAG
The DNA here is from genome assembly GCF_040958095.1 of Procambarus clarkii. NCBI lineage: Eukaryota > Metazoa > Arthropoda > Malacostraca > Decapoda > Cambaridae > Procambarus > Procambarus clarkii. The sequence goes on from NC_091162.1 coordinate 31,243,983, forward strand.
AGTGTAGTAAGGGCAGATAGAGACAAGTCACAATTGTTGGTACTGAGGGACTTCAACTTGAAAGCAATAGACTGGGAGGCCTATTTAGCAAGAACAGAGGGCATTTGGACTGGCATATTTGTAAATCTCATTCCGGAGACATTGATGTATCAACACATCAAGCAGGCCACAAGAATGAGGGAAGGGGATATTCTGTCAATATTGGATCTAATATTCACCAGGAAAGAAGAGGAGATATTTGACATCTTTCCTTCCTCCCTTGGGAAAGAGTGATCATGTCCTGTTAGAAATTAAGTATGCTTTGTGATATAATCTAGAAGATAATTAGGACATTGAAACAGTTGATAAGCTTGATTTCAAGGGAGGACACCATTGGGAACTTCAAAATATTTTAATGAGTTTAATTGGACAGTCTTGTTGCTAGGCAAGGAAGTAAATGAGATGTATGCTAAATTTTGTGAAATAAACGAAGGCACACAAAAATTTATTCCAAAACCGAGATGCAGGACCAGAAAACAGGTTCCATATCGGAAGAGGCCTAACCCGAA